>NW_007018969.1:32295-48195 GCF_000164805.1 Carlito syrichta
CAGGTGGGTCTCGAACCCGTGGGCTCAGGTAATCCACTCACCTCAGCCTCCCAAAGGCGCGGGATTACAGGCTGAGCCACTGAGCCTGGCTGATAGGGTTGCTTTTAGTGTGAGTCAGATTCCCATGGACTGCCATGGGAGGAGGATGGATCAGATCCAGACTCACCCTACTTGGTGCTGCTGCTAAGTATCCCACTCAGATCTGATGTTTCTGTGCCTGTTCCAGTGTGGGGGAAGGGTGTGTGTCTTTCTGAGTCTAAGAGGATAGCCTCTGGATCCCAAGATGGAGGCTGGGTGAAGCCAGGCAGGGCAATGCAGGCCTCTGCTCATCATGGGACTGAGAAGATGGTGCTTGTCAGCATCTAATCACTTGCACTGGAGCTTTATTCCAGATTTCTTTGACCTGTCTTCTTCATAATTCCCCCTGCTTGTGATGGGTCTGCTGCTGCAGGTGATGGTGTGGGCCAGGTGCCAGGTGGTAAGGTGCAGTTGTCTCTTCTCAAGAAAGCCCCAAGAATGGCAGATGATTCTGTGCATCCAGGTCTCCAATCTCAGGGTAGTGTGGGTTGCAGACACCTCCAGAGGAGAGCACCCGGTGCATAAACCCGAGTCTCCCCTCAGACAGACTTTCACTCATTCACTGGCACACACCCACTCATGCAGAGTCTCTATGGACATTGACGTTTGCAGAGACTCTCACAGTTCAACCTGTTCCATTGCCATCTTACTTGGAAGCCAATGCTATGATTTCTGAATTTCATCTGTAAATCTAAAATGTTTGACAAGTAAGAAAAACACGAAGGGTTAAATATATGTATTTGAAATTACTTTTGATATTTTATTGTGGAAAATAAAAATAATATTTATATAAACTTCGCCATTTTAAAGCATGCAATGAAGCAGCATTTGGTACATTCACAATGTTTTGCAACTACACTGCTATTCCTAGAACATTTTTATTGATCCAAAAAGATTACTTTCAACAGTCACTTCTCTTTTCTTCCTCACCTCCCAGCACCTGACAAATATTAATCTTCTCTCTATTCCTATGGATTTGTCTATTTTGGTAACTCATACAAACAGGATCACACAACATGTGATCGTAGAGTCTGGCTTCTTTCACTTAGAATAATGCTTTCAAGGTTCATCCTTGTCCCAGGTAGCAGCACATCAGTGCTTTTTATGACTGAACTTGATTCAACTGTATATTTATAAGACTGTGTATTTACACATCTATAAATTGATGGATGTTGCCATTGTTTCCAACAGTTCAGTATTGTAAATAGTGCTGCTAAGAATATTTATGTACAAGTGTGTTTTTTTGACAGCTGTTTTCAATTCCCTTTGATAAATAACTAAGAGTTAATTGCATGGCTCCATGCTAATGTCATGTTTAACTAGTTGAGAAAACATCAAACTGTTTTATTAGGCTGTTGTATCTTTCTCTATTCACACCAGCAATATATAAGGATTCTACTTTTCAAAAGTTATTACCACACTTGTTATTTCTCAGATAATTTGTGCTTTTGGTCATACATGGCATTTATTGTGTTTACAGTCTTTCCATAAATAATTTTTTGAGAATTTTCATCCTAAAAAGATGTTGAACTTTGCCAGATGTTTTTATGTTCTTTAAGAAGAATGTGCATTTTCTTGTTGTTAGATGGAATGTTCTTTTAATATTTGTTAGGTCCATTGTTAGGTCTAAACATTACTTAAGTCCCCTTTTTACTAAGTTATTTAAAGGGTCAGCTGAGGCAAGGTGGGCAAGAGCTATTGCCAGGGCTGCAGAAATAAAGCAAGATTGCAACCAGGTGAGAAAGTAGAAAGAAGTAAAGTTTATCACTCATTTTCACAGATTGTAAAGGGGGTAAACACTCAGAGGCAAGTGTGGTCCCAAAGGGCCATGAAATGGGTATATTTGAGGGCCTTTGGGTAGGGGGATTTTGGCCCAAAAGGGTGTCCAGGGCTGCAGGTCTTTGATGTTGGTTGTAATCACATGAGTCTTAGATCTTGAGGCCACCAGAAATTAGCATCTCATGCCCTCAGGTGGTGGGCTAGATGGGAGGAGACAAGGGGAGGGGGCTTTCCTGCAAGAGACTTGTTAGACATTTACAATCCATAAACTCCTAGACCAAAAGTTGGTCTTATTATGATTTTTATGGCTTTGGTCAACCAAGGGGTGATCTTTGATCTTCTACCTTGACAAGGAACCTGAAAGTTTACTAGAGATTATGCTAGCCCATGAATTGAAATGTTGGGCTGTTCTGGTCTTGCATCTGATGGAGATTTGCTGAGGGGGTGGGGTAGGCTGCTGGTTGGCCTGCAGTAGAATATCTGAATGCTTCCTAAAACCTGCCTATTGGAAATTTATCTATGTCTAATGTGTACTAGATTCAAAGCATGTCAGGGGTAAAGTCTAAGCAAAAATAGCTCTATGCTGAGGCAAAGAGACTACAGTAAACTAAGTTTATTCTAGGTTTCTATAGGTACCTCCTTTTATTCCCACCTCTTGCTATTTCAAAAATATTCTTATTTGTACTGGGAACAGGGATGAAGGTCAGGCTTCTGTAGCTGAACATGGACTGTAGAGCTGTTCTTACCTGTCTAGAGGGGATGAGAGGTCAGGAGTCCAAGGGGTTAAGTACCTTTAGTATTTGTATCCAAAGCACTGTGTACAAACACATACTATTAGAATTAACACTACTATAATAAAGGCCATTGTAGCCACTGTTATGACATAATGAGGCTTTGAGGTCTGGTCAATTGTATTCATAATTACCCCAGTGGACTCACTGCCCACTGTTACATCAGTGACTTTCTGAGTCCATATGTGGTTGTCTTTGCAGCTTGTTTTTAAGTTTCTTTCAGTTGTGATAAGAATTTATATTTATAAGGAGCTTTGTTAACAATCACTTTAACAAGAAAATACAGCTACTGTGACAAAGTTTGAAGAAAAAAATGGAAAACATTAGAGACATGTAGTTAGGTTGTAGCTTACATTGTAGAAAAATAATGAACATGAGAATTTAAAACAGGTAAATATTGACAAGAGAAAACAGTTCCTTTTGTTTTTATAATAGGCCTGATATACCTTTGCAGTGATTAATATGCTAGAGGGTGAAGCCTAGGTGACCTCTACAGCAGAGAGATGGGAGATTGACATTTCTTCACTATTGATGAGAGTGGGATGGTATTGGCCTTCTGACAGGGAAATATTCCTTTAAAGTTTAACAAAAGTAATTAATAATACTTCAGACAAAAAGTCATTTTGCTATGCATCCTATGTTGGATTAGTATTCCTTGTGCCTGGAAGGAGATTTTAAAGTCATTAGCAATTTGGCATTGAAAAGCACTTTAGCTGACCACAAACCACCATGAGTGAAATTCATTTACCTGGTCTGTAGGCAGTTCAGGAGGAAGGTGTGGTGCAGGTGTGGTTCCTGAAGCTTTTTTTTTCTTACCCTACCCTAGATAGCCTGAATTAAGAACTTGAAGAGTTTAAGTATTAAAATTTTGAAAAGCATAATGTTATAACACACGATTACAGCAGTTATTGTAAGTTATTTTTTTTTAGCCAAAGTGATAGTCAAGAGATTTCTGAAAAGTAAAAAAAAAAAAATTCACTTTTTAAAAGTAAAAAAAAAAAAGCCAAAAAGAAAAACCTTGCTTTTTGGTAACAAAGTTGGTGGAGTAGGGGGAGCTAACTGAAATTTGTTTCTTCCTCTCCTCCTCTGTTGTTTGCAGGAGAAAATTCTTTTGGAAATTGTTAATTAAGAGGCTCATGTTTTGGTCTCTGAGTAGCATTTTGGTTTAACATTAGTGCACTTGATACTAATGGTAAATATATAAAACCTTTTGTAGCTTTCAATTAAGATAAGGTTATATGATTCCAACATGGATGGCTAGGATCAAAAGTCTGGCATCTGTGTTAACTAAGAAATCAGCTTGGGTTCCAGTGCCCTAATATTTACCTGGGAGTTGTTGGGGTGATAATGAGCCAGTGCCAGTTACGTTAGCAGACTTCCAGACCTCCTTAAGTGGCCACAGTTTGTGAGCCAAGTATTCTCTCTTCTCTTCAGAAGAGAGTGCACCTGCTATCCAAAGGCTCTTTAGCCTGTACAGTAGATAAGGTCCAGGAGGTTAAGGCCTTTTTGGAGCAACTATGCTTTTAGTGCCCTCACAGAATGTACCCATAAGCAATGGACACCATTCCCTTAGTAGGTTCATTCATACCAGGTCTTTGATGGGCAGTTGGAGCTTTGTTGCTAATGGCAACTGCCAATTGGGGTGATTTTTTTGGCCTCTTGGTTCTGCATTCCTTCAAGTTTGCACTCTGTTTCGACTGAAAAAAAACTTAAAATTTCATTTTTAATAGGCTATACATATGAAACTCTTAACCCTTTATCTGCAACAATTTGATGTAAAACCCTTTGGAATGAACAGACCACGTGGATGTGAAATGATTTGTTCCCATTTATTTTCAATTAAGAACAGGCAAATTTGTTAAAATCCTTTATAAATTGCTAACTTACAGTTTTAATTGTAAGGTGTGGGCAAGTAGGTAAGAGTGATCAGTTCCCATCCTTACTGTGCTCACACAGAGTACCCAGTATTTTATCTGTCTGGCAGGAGAAGTACTAGACTTAGTAAAAGTGACTTAACATTATTTTTATAAATACAACTTTAGTAAGCCTGATATAGCAACTGCTGTTGTTATTTAACACTAGTGTTTTAGCACATGGTAAAGTTGGAATTAAGATTTTACTATAGCACTTGCAAGTTTGGTTGGAAAAGTAGATTTAAAAGGCAATTGACTTTTTGGTTAGTTAACAGGATAAATTAACATGTGAATCCTTTACTTTTGTCCAGGAAAAGGGCTGGTCGTCCCGGTTTAGATTTAATTTGAGAGAGATTTTTTTTATAGACAAAAAACTAACAAACGTCAACTTTAATATCTTTTAGTCCTCGCCACCCCCCTAAGGGGAGACCGGTTAAGCCGTGTAGAAACCTGAATGGGCTTCCCAAGTACACGTGAGGAGAGTGGGGGGGATGAGGAGGCAGCACATGTGGTTTGACTTGCTGCATTTAGTAGGGTCGCTACCAGGGGGGTTATTAGACAGTTGGGAAAGGAATTGAGAAGGCTGGAGGATGGGGTCAGGCCCTGTGGCCTTTGGCACTGGCCCCTCCTCCAAAGGTAAAGGTGGAGGGCGAGAAGGAAGAGCAGGAAGGGAAACTGATGGAGAGTGAAGCAGCAAAAGCAGATTACAGGAGAAAAGAGAAGTTAAACCAGCTGGATCAGCATCTGAGTTGTTAGAGGGAAAGCAGGAAGGAGATAAAGTAATCAAAGAAGGAGCACAGGAGTGTCACAGGAAAAACAAGGGGTCAGAGTGGTGCTATTTTGCCAACCTCAGGCCATTTGCCCTTGTAGTGGCAATAGAGGTCAAGCTGAAGGAAGCAAGAGACTCATTCAGGCCCATCTACTAGTCACCTATCAGGTATTGAAGAGAAGCTTAGGGTAGATGCTCCTCTCTAGTGAGAGGGTCCTGAAACCTTTTAGAATGAAAAGACATGCCAGTGGTGAGCCTTTTTCACAACTGATTGAGCATTTCCCATTGTAGGGTCCTCTAGAGAAAAGAGAGGGAGAGTGTAATAAGAACGGAGTCTGAAAAGTCCAAGAGAGAGAAAGCCCATTCACCACCTAAGTCTGGCATCCCAGATGAAGGAGGGTGGACTTAGACCATTCATCACCTATGTCCTGTATAGGGTGGAATCAGCAACCATCCATACTTGCAGCTGGTGTCCTGGGCAGAGGGTCAGTTGAATCAGCCTATGTGTACATGAGAATGAGTGAGAGAGAGTATCCTCTATCTCCTCGACCCACCAGAGACAGAGCTGTAGCCACCAATGCCAGGGCTATTCCAACTTGCCTCAGAGGGTCCCAGACCCCAGCACTTCCCAAGGCAAAAGGAAAGAGTGACCTCTCAGAGTGACTTCCAGGACCTCCCTCCTGACCAGATAAACAATGAGACTTATCGAAGGTGGTGCTTTGTACTGAGAAAGGCTGAAGTGATGCAGGGCTCCACTTGATGTAGCTTGTCTTCAGGCAAAGAAAGAACAGGGATTAGTCAGTGAACAATAAGAGCCGAGTTCCTCATCTCTCACTGGTTGAGCACTGGTGGTCCAGGACCTTCCTTTGGGGGCTTCTTGCCTTTCCAGGGAGTCACCCTGGCAAATAGACAGTCAGTTGTCCACTGAGATCTAGTCTGGTCCATGGAGAGGCTCAGAGAACTCAGCTGCAGGAAGAAACAGAGGATAAACCTTAGTTTTCCATCCTTACAGACCCCAGAAGTCTGCTGCCTTTCCCTGGGGTCTTCAGACATACTGGGGAGCTGCCTCAGCCAGAGCCATCAGTTGCCACCAAGTCCCAGCATAGTCCACAGGAAGACACAGGTTTGAAGAAAGGAGAGTAAGAAAAGAGTCACAGAGGAAATTACCCCATATGGGCCACCAGATGAAAAGGTCAGCTGAGGCAACATGGGCTGGGGCTGGAGCTGCTGCCAGGGCTATAGAAATAATGCAAGATTGCAACCAAGTAAGAATGTAGAAAGAAGTAAAGTTTATTATTCACCTTTCACAGATTGGAAAGCGGGCCAACACTCAAAGGCAAGTGTGACCCCAAAGGGCCATGGAATGGATACATTTAAGAGCCTTTGGGTAGGGGGATTTTGGCCTAAAAGGGTGTTCAGGGCTGCAGGTTTTTGATGTTGATTGTAGTCACATGAGTTTTGGATCTTGAGGTCACCAGAAATTAGCATCTCATGCCCTCAGGTGATGTGCTAGATGGGAGGAGACAAGGGGAGGGGGTTTTCCTGCAGGAGTTCTGTTAGACATTTGAAATCCACAAACTCTTTGACCAAAAGTTGATCTTATTATCATTTTTATGACTTGGCCAACCAAGGGGTGATATTTGATCATCCACCTTGATAAGAAACCTGAAAGTTTACTAGAGATTATTATGCTAAACCATGAATTGAAAGATTGGGCTATCTTGGACTTGCATCTGATGGAGATTTGCCAAGGGAGTGGGGCAGGTTGCCTCTTGGCCTGCAGTAGAATGTCTGAATGCTTCCAAAACCTGTCTTTTGGAAATTTATCTATGTCTAATCTGTGTTAGATTCAAAGTGTGTCAGGGGTAAAGTCTAAGCAAAAATGGTTATGCTGAGGCAGAGACTACACTAAGTTTATTCTAGGTTTCTATAGGTACCTCCTTTCAGTTATTTTCTCACTGCGTGGTCTATTTATTGTTGAAAGTGAGTATAGAAGTATCTGTCCACTACAATGATTACGCAGTCAATTTCTCCCTTCAGTTCTTTTAATATTTGCTTTATATAAGTACTCTTTGTTGAAAAGAGTTACACCTTTATATATGAAATTGCTGTATAGTACTCTGTTGCTAGGAAAATATATTTAAAATTTTAATATCCCCTTTATGGACAGACCATTATCATTATACAATAATGTTTTTGTGTCCCTTTTGAGAGTTTTTGGCTTAAAGTCTATTATTTATCTGATAATTTTGTTACCACTGCATAAAGTATCATTTTCCATATCTTCACTTTCAGTCTATGTGTATCCTTAAAGCTAAACTTGTAGGCAGCAGACTGTTGAGTATTGTTTTGTTGTTGTAGATTCTTTCTTTGCTAATGTTATTCAATCTATTCAACTATTCTATATTGTATGATTATAGAATTATACTATTTATATTTAAAGTAGTTTTTATAGATAAGTATTAAACACTGCCATTTGCCCCTTGTTTTTGGACTCTTTGATAGCTCATTTGTACCTTCTTTCACTTTTTATGACTTTATTTTTTCTTTAGTGGCACACAGTGATTGTTTTTTAATCATCTGTGTTTCCTCCTAGAGGTTTTATCTTTGTGGTTACAATGAGGCAAATGTAAAATATCTTATAACAGTCTATTTTAAATTGATAACAACTTAGCTTCAGTCATATAGCAAATGTACATGTTTGCTTCCCTCTTCACAATTTATGTTATTAATGTAATAATTTACATATTTTTTGTATATTGTGTGGTCATTACAAAATTATTGTAGGTAAACTTACTTTTATTTTGTTTTGAAGACGTGGGCATAAGTCAGAATTGGGTACATAAGTGGTTTATGTACAGATGAAGTTTGGACATCCTGTTGGGCCTCACTGGATTCCGATCAGGCACCCTTATTAATGTTATGTGCTCCCATCCCTCCCCTGGCAGTGTCCCACTACTGACAATCCTTTCTTATAGTATTATACTAAATGTTCAGAGTCCACTTATGAGTGAGAACATGTTTTACTCAGTTCTTTGTTTCTGTAATAGATCACTGAGTATGATAGACTCTAAATCCATCCAAGTTGCTGCAAAGTCTATAATTTTGTCCTCCTTTATGACTGTATACTATTCCATCATGTATATGTACCACATTTTTAAAATCCTGTCCAATTTCAATGGGCAGCATGATTGGTTCAATGTTTTTGCTGTTGTGAAGTTCTGCAATAAACATGCATGCACAGGTATCTTTTTTATAGAATGATTTGAGTTCATCTGAGTATATTCCAAGAAGGAAGATTGCTGAATTGCATGAAAGGTCAATGTCTAGTTCTTTTAGGAATTTCCACACTGTTTTCCACAGAGGTTGAACTAGTTTGGACTCCACCAATAGTGTAGAAGTGTTCACTTTTCTCCACATCCTCACCAGTATCTTTATTAATGAGGGCCATCCTGAGTGGAGTTAGGTGGTATCTCAATGTGATTTTGATTTGTATTTCTCTGATGATTAGTGAGGCTGAACATTTTTTCATGTGTCTGTTGGTTCCTTGTATGTCTTCTTTCAGGAATTGTCTATTCATGTCTTTTGTCCACTTTTCAATGAGACTGTCTTTTGTTTTGTTTTGCTTTCCTTTTGGCATGTTTGTGTTCCTTGTAGATCCTGAATGTTAAGCCTTTGTCAGATATACACTTGGAAAATATTTTTTTCCATTCTGTGGGCTATCTCCCCACTCTCTTGATAGTTTCTTTTGCTTTGTAGAATCTTTTCTGTCTGATGAAGTCCCAATTGTCAGTCTTATCTCTTATGGCATGGGCTTTTGCCATTTTGATCAGGAAGTGGTTGCCTATTCCATACATAAAAATCAACTCTAAATAGTTTAGAGACCTAAGTATAAAACCTCAAATGTTAAGAATCTTAAAAAATGCAAGCGACACCCTGAAAAACTGTATGTGGCTACAGGTGTAATTTTATGCTTAAGTCTGACATTATATTATTTGATTTGTATAAAGTCAAACACTATACATATATTTATATTTATATATACTATATATATTAAGTTTTCACAAGCTTTTTATTTGTATCGATATATTAAATCTCTTTGATTTATTAGCTGTCAAAATAAAGGATCTGTCACATTTGATGTGTGGTATCTACAAAGTCTAGCACAGAGTAAATAGACCAAAATACTTATTAAATTAAGAAACTAGGAAAGAGAGGGACTGGATAGGCAGGCGGGCTTCATATGGTTGGCTGAATGATAATAAGCTATACAAAATAGAAATTTTCTTTCACTTGAAATATGCTATCCTCCTTTGTGGAAGGATGACAAAGATACACATATATGAATTCATTTAATCCTCATAACAACATAGATATTACTCCATTTTTCAGTTAAAGAAATTGGGTTGCAGAAAAGTAACTTTCTCAAAATTACAGAACCAGTAAGTGGTAGAGCTGAGATTTGAATCCAAAGTCCATGTTCTTAGCCACATTACAGCACTGCTCAAAGGCACCAGCTGAAAAAAGAAGGGAGAGCAACAGCCAGACATGTGAAAGGAGGGGGAAGGTGCAACATCCCAGAGGAAACTGCAAGTGCAAAGGTCTTGAGATGAGGACTCTTTCCAAGGACACACAGAGTCTACTGTGGCTGAATGGCAGTGAATGACAGGACAGTGTGGTATAAGATTGGATTTGGATGATAGTACAGGCTACACTGAGTAGTTTATTTGATTGCTTGCCCTATGTCAAGGACTGAACTCAGTGCCTTACACTGATCCTACGTTATATAATTTTTTTTTTTGAGTTGGAGTCTCACTTTGTCACCCAGACTGGAGTGCAGTGGCTGCTCCCAGACACCGCAGCCTCGACCTGCAGGGCTCTGGCAATCCTTCCACCTCAGCCTTCCAAGTAGCTGGAACTACAGGTACACGCTACCACGCCTGGCTAATTTTTTGATTTTATTGTAGAGATGAGGTCTCGCCAAGTTGCCCAGGTGGGTCTTGAACCCGTGGACTCAGGCAATCCACTCAACTTGGCCTCCCAAAGCACAGGATTACAGGCTGAGCCACTGAACCCAGCCTTATATAATTTCTTAATACAACAGTCCTGTAATACATATTATTTTCCTCCCCCTTGTGTACATGTGGGAAACCTAACAGACTAAGGAAATCTACATTTAAAAAAACACAGCTATTAGGTAGAAGAGTCAGGATTCAAACTAGGTGGGTCTGACTCCAACTCAGTCCACAACCATAAATGACATCAAGTCAAGTTAAATATAACTTTTTGTTCAAGAATAGTCCTTACTTTTGTAGAAAAGTGTCTGGCTATAATAGAAGATACATCTAGGTTTCTAAGAGACTGCTAAGTAACACATCTTGGAGAAAAACTCTTTACACTATGGGACCGCAAATCAGGATTACCTTGTCTCTGAATTTGGCTTTGTCCAAGCAAAGTCAGAGTTTCTTGTTTATTTCTTGCTCTGTATAACCCTTGGTTCTTAAACTGAAACTGCATTTTAGATTTATGTCAATATGTTAACTATGATTTTTGGTTGCTGGAAAAGGTTCTTTTCAGGGTTTCAGTTGAGCGCTGGGATCCTGTGTTGGCCAGTGTTTTCAGATCAACAGCAATCACATAAAGCGCACTATAATGATCAATGGACAATGTGCATAAGAAGGGACAATGAAAAGCCAAATGTAAACACAAAGATATAGACCCAGATAATGAAGTATTCCATTCTTCAGTGATGCTGTGGAAAGCAAAAGTGATTAAAGAATCAGTTTATTCTGGAAAAGGTGCTTGAAGAACTGGACTGAGGGTAAGAAGTAGATAAGAAAAGCCTCTTCTATGTATCTTGGTGTGATCAGACAGTATCTTGCAAGTACTGTTTCCTCAGTGCAGCTGTTCAAGTTAAGAACAACTTCTCTCACATTAGGTCCTAGGGAGCAGAGTGGCCAGCCTTCCTTTTCCATAATCCTTTAACCCAAAAAAATTAATTTTAAAACTGCAGCACAGTACACACTGTCCACCAGACGCATTGGTGGAAGCCTGGAAGGAAGCAGGCAACCCGCAGTACAGCCAGCAGGAAAGGAAAGAGGTTGTGGGGTGTCCTTTGTAAATGCAGAAGAGAAAGGTAGTGTGAGACAGTCTCTGTGGGGTGAAAAAGGGAAGGAGAGACAGTGTGAGGCATCTTCTGTGGGGTGAGGAAGGAAAAGAGAGTGGGTGTGAGGCATCCTTCTAAATGTGGAAAGAAACTGGGCCTTATGAGGCATCCTCTGAGAATGATGTGCAGGGTGTCCTTTGAGGGTGAGGAGGGAAGAGGATTTGGAGTGACGGGTCTTCTCTGGGTGAGAATGGAATGGAGAGGGTGCAAGGTGGTTGCTTGGTCTGACCCTCTGCCCCACATCCTGGGCCCCTTCCTTCCCACACCCCATCCCTTCAGGTCAAAGTCCCTCAGGGTTTGTGTAACCCCAGCCCAAAGCCCACCCCCAGTCTAGTGTCCTAACTCCTACCCCCTCCTCTGCAGTAGACACCTGCATGGACATGGCCCTTGGTTTGCAGGACACTGGGGAGATGCCCCACGGGTCATGAGAAGGATCCCAGCCTTACTCCTTTCTGTAGACCCTGGCCCTCATCCCTGGTCCCCAGAGCTCACAACCTTTGACTGCGGCCCCCTTTGCACTCACATAGCTTAGGTTCTGGCAGATGACTTCTTCAGCCAGCTGCTGCTCACCACATGGCAGCCCTCACTCATGCTGTCTTCTGGTGTCCTCCACTAGAGGAGGCCACAGATGCTGGTCATTCCTGGAGCTCACCAGGAGGGATTGTGGGGCACAGCAAATGGGAAGTGGGGCCACAGGTGCCCATGGGAAAGGGTGGCATGCAGCTCAAGGGGGGTTGGGGTGTGTGGGGCACAGCTCACAGGAAGTGGGGGGCAAAGGCACAGAAGGGTTTGGGCAGGAAGCAAGTTGCAGGAAAGGGTGTGTTGGAGGGCAGCCTGGAAAAGTGGGGGCACAGGCGCAAACAAGTGGGGGCAGGCACAGCTCTCAGGCAGTAGGGACGGGATGTCACCCATGTGCGGGGGATTCTGGGGCACAGCTCATGGGAAGTGGAGGCACAGACCAAATGGGTGGGACTGGAGCACAGCTTGCAGGAGGGGATGTGGGGCTCAGTATTCACAGAGGGGGGACTTAGGCTCAGGCGGGGGGATGTGGGGAGCCCTCAAGAGGGAAGGGATGTGGAAATATAGCACAATTTTTTTGTTAACTTCTAATAATTACCAACAACCTAAGTCTTTCCATATTTAAATTTAAGTTTCTTTTAGGTAGAAAATTATTGAACTTTGCAATTCATCTGAAAGTGTTGCCAACACTATAAATGTCTGATAATCTTGGTCTGTTCAGGTCATTTCATTGATTTCATTAATTAGGAGTCTTCCTAACAGTATAATTGAAGTGAACGTTTGTTTTTGCCCTCCTCTTCTTCTCTTACAGGATCCATGTTTCCCTTAGAGAACAACCTATGCCCCTACTCTCAGTCCATGAGTGAGTGTGCTTACTCTACCCAGCACCCAAGGGTAAGCATTAAAATTAAGTTCAATCAGAGCTTAAAACTCCCCTGGCCATAGTGACTGACTATGGGGTAGATTGTTGATCCAAGTTAGTGCAATGAGTTTCAATTTCAGGACTTTTTTTTCCAAGCTGGTGTCTTTCCACCAGGGACACCAAGAGGGCAGAACTATAGGCTGGAGCTGCAGGAGCCTCTCAACAGCACAAAGGGAGAGTCTGCATGGAAATGGAAGCAGTAGAGAGGAAGAAGAGGAAAAAGATACAGGACAAATAGGCCCAGTGGCATCATAGAAGCCCCTGGATTCAGATCCATTCTTTGGTCTTCCACTTACATGCATGAAAACAAGAAAGCATCTCTTTGTTATTTAGGCCTTTAAAGTGGGTACTTTTCATTTACAACCTAAAGCATCTTGATTAGCAGAGTCTTTTTAGCAGCACATGCTACCTTTTATTTTTCTCATGCAATTATGGCAATCTGAAAATTGCACCTTAAGAAATCACCATCTGGCATACTTTGCTTGAATCAGCAATATCTTAAAATGGAGAAAACATCAAATATTCCACAGGTCTTTCAATATCAAATAAATCCTCAACTTGGTAACTCGCATCCTTAACAATAAGAGAATACACAAAGCCATCCTAGATACCACAAACAATGAGATAAATGCAGAAACTCTGTCTCAACCACTACATGGTATACTTTTCTCATCAGATAAGCTAAGGCTCACAGATCCCATTTGCTGTTTATTTGGAATCAGCATTTGTGTTTACAATGTCTAAAAGGCACTGCCCCTGTCATGCTTATTCAGGCAACTTTTAACCATATATCCTGGTCAAGCTTCAATTTTATCTCTTTTTTTCTGACACATTTTTGTTGGGAGCTGGCCAAGAAGACCCACTGAGCATTAGGGATCAGGAAGGGCCGTTGACCCCAAGACCACTAGGTTGTGTTTGGGAGCTGTTGACCCCATTCCCTCCCTGCCTTTCCACTTGGCACTGAAACCAGAAAAGGCTCCTGCTGGCTTTAACAGAGGACTCTGAAACCGGAATGAACACATCTAACTTGGGAGTTTATTGTCCCCATTTTCCACAGTTTATGGTTTTTGTTTTTAAACAATTTAAGTTCAACTCTGAGTCACATTGAGGAGCCTTAGTACACAGGTTCTCTTGATGTGATTTTATAAATTTATAAATATAGGTTTTAGGAAATAGTTTATATAGATTGAAAAAAATTAGGTAACCATTTTATTGTAGAAGTGTGGTTAGTTTGATTTAGAGGGGCCAGTGAAGTTTGAATTAGGCCAGCTGGTGTTAGGAGAGTGTAACCATGGCAGCAATTGTTTTAATAGAAACTAGTTTGAATTAGCACAGAATAGTAGAAGTTAATAATTCATTATGGTGGTTTCAGGCTTAGATATTGAGTGATGTTATTTCAAGATGAGGTAGTTGTAATACAATTAAGGGCACATAAGAAACTGGTTTGGGGAATATTAATCAAGTATAAGAAACAAAAAGACAATTTGTGGTTGTTCTTCCTCATGTATGAAAAAACATTTGCTTGAGAGTGGGAAGTGTCCTTTGAGAGTGGGGGGTTTCCTTTGTGCACCTGAACCTGTTCATGTGAAAGACACATGCTACCTTTTGTGTTTTGTGATGGTGACTTTGCAAAATTTAGGGATAAAAGTCCATTGTAATTTGCAATAAATGGCTTCTGCTCACTTTGAACAGTAGTCCAGTTCCTTTCTTTCTCCCCCCTAGTCACCTACTTCATCTCACCTCCAGGAACCTCTGAACCTTGCAGGAGCTGGACTCCCACAGGTGGCGCCCAACAGGGACCTGGAAGGTAAGTTTTCTTCTCTTTTTCAGGACAGATAGGATCTTACCCAGGGTGCCACAGACCCCTCTGTAGAGTCAAGCAGAGTGAGGATGGGTAAGCATAGTTTTTGTGAAGCCAGAGCTGTGATATAATCATGGGCCAGAGTGAATCCAAGGAATGAAAAATGTTTATCAGTATATTAATGAATACTTTGCCTAAATGTGGAACTAAGTCCTCTTCTAATGATTTAGCTCAGTTTTTGCATTTTGTTCAGGAACAATGTCCATGGTTTCCAGAAGAAGTTATGGTAAATTTGATACCTGGGCCAAAGTTGGGGAAGAACTAAAATTGTATTACATACAGCATGGTCCTGAGAAAGTGCCATCTCATGTTTTTGCTTTGTGGAATTTAATTAAAGATGCTTGAGATTCACAGCATGACTATGTGAAATTTCCTTCCAAAAAAGCTGCTGATGATGATGAGGAGGAGGAAACTTTCCTTTTTGCTGCTGCTTCAGCACCTCCTTTATATGATGACAAATTGTCTTCACAGGATAAAGTTGAATTAGAGGATGAAGCAGCAAAATGCCATTAACAAAAATATCCTGATGATAACACTAATGCACCTTTTTTCAAAGCTCCCCTTCCTAAGGTAGAGGTAAGAAAATCAGATTCTACACCCGATTGTGTTCCCCCCTTTCTATTTGGTATGCAGGGTGCTCAAACAGAGGCAGAGAAGGAAGGAGATTTCAGTTTATCAGCATTTTTTCCAGTGCTTTATTTCCCCAATACTGATGGAGTAGACACATCTCAATGGGAACCCCTGCCATACAAATTGGTAAAAGAACTAAAAGAGGCATGCTCACAACATGGCCCTTTGGCTCCTTATATAGTTACTGTTTTGGATCAGTTTGCTACTCGGAGGATGGCTGCCCCTGATTTGGCAGCAATTGGCTAAGAGTTGTTTATCCAGAGGCACCTATTTACTGTGGGGAACAGAATATGAGGATCAAGTTCAAAATTCATATGGCTCAAAATAAAAGTTGTCAGTCAGGTATGTTTGCTATTGTTAAAGATATGCCGGGGAGGGGGCAAGATGGCGACCTGGCAACCCGGTGTCTGAAGCCCTCTGCAAGGGAGATCTGCAGTGGGTCTCTGACTCTCGCCCCCGGGAGGCTGGGACC
>NW_007018970.1:0-1667 GCF_000164805.1 Carlito syrichta
ACCAATTTTTTGAATTACATCCTGCTATGGAGACCAAATTTTTATTGGATTTGTACAAATTATGATAATGCTATAAAATAGTAATATTCATGAATTGTTTCCAAATTTTAAAAAGTTTAAGTAAGGAGAAAAAGCAAATGCTTCCACCTTTGTTCACAAAAGTGTACTTTACCAAATTGTTGTAAATTATAGATAGTTTAAGAGAAAAAAATTATTTAAATCTGGAAAAAAATGTAAGTTAATATTTCAAATAAAAGTCATAAAAACATTTATTAGTTACTTAATCATATGTAAATAATTTTAGCTCTGCTTCATCTTGATTGGAAGTTTCATGAATTCATCAGTTTCTTTGCATTAGAGTTCTGAAAAAAAAAATTATTTAGTTCATTGATTTAAGATTATCAGAACCTTGTATTTAAAAGAGCTTGATAAGGTCAGTTTTTTGTGAATATGATTGCAGATGCCTTCAGAGAAAAATCAAAATGGTGAATGGCAGAGACTTGGATTAATCATGGTTAAAAATATGATTAAAGGTCACTACAACCAGAAATTGACAAGAACATTTGGTTATTTTGTGGCATACAACATAATTACCAGAAATATGATGACATTACTTTCTAAGTTTTATATAGTCTTCAAACTTTCATATCACTAACATACACATAAATGTAACTAAAAGAAGAACTAGCATCACTTATTCTTGGACAGTTTCTCATACAAATAAGCCTCATTATTTAATATTGCTACAAGATGAGAGATTCATTTTTTGATGCTCTTCAGAAACCCAGCTGGAAAATCTTAAAGTTAATTCTAGGTCAAAATGATTTAATTTAGACTTTTGATGTTGGATAAACCTATCAAAGATGTCAAGAAGTTCAAAACACTTGATCAAAATAGGATCACAGTGAAATAATAGTCATTCATTTCATCAGAGTGATAATCAAAAGACATCAACAGCAATAGAGAAAGTTACATGGATACAAAAAACTCAACCTTTGCAAAGCTTAGTAAAGAACAATTATCCTCAGTGTGATTGCTTCTCTTATAGGAAGCCTATTTAGACAACCTGGAAGTTGAATGTGATGTAAAGGGTGTTTGAATTTAATAGGAAATGAGAAGAATGTCAAAGATTATGAGTGTACACTATATTATACAGAAATGTAAACAAGAAAACTAAACCTTGATTAAAGGAATACATGGCCCATAGTAGCAGCATGAGAAGTTTCCTTGTTACATGAAACAATTCAGGCATATCAGGAAAAGTCAAGAATACAGAATCAAGTTATGCTGGGCCTGACAATTAACTTTGCAAACCCATCCTAGAAAAAGCGCTACATACTTCATTGCTGAATATCACTATGGTCACCTTTGAAGCACTACCCTTAGGAAGGTATGCAGTGATACCAGCACCTAGTCCACCTGTCAAGGCCCATTTTGGAACTCTTTTTCTAGAATGACCATTAAAGTTGTCATTGTATTATGCATGATGTCCTGAATATCATCAAAATGTCTTCCTTTCAACATTTTCTTTATCTTCAGGTAAATAAAAAAGTTATTGGGGGCCAGATCAGATCATTTTCTTTATCTTCAGGTAAATAAAAAAGTTATTGGGGCCCAGGCCCTCTCAAGGGGAGAAAGAGGCAGAACAGAAGGCAATGAAGGAGAAT
>NW_007018971.1:0-1653 GCF_000164805.1 Carlito syrichta
GCATCTGAGTATATGACTATGCATGTGCTTGTCTATATTATTTTCTCTTTTTTTTCCTTCTCTTCGAGATAGATGAGACCAGTGTGTGTTTGAAAACAGAGGGAGAGAACAGAAAAGTCAGAATTCTAAGCAGATAGGTCTTATTACAAGAGCAAGATTATAGAAATGTAGAAGAGGGGCAAAGGATCAGACATGAAATAAAGGTTACTCTTAACAGTTTTATTACTCAATCCCTATACTTTTTAATACTGATAGATAGCTTTGCATTAGAGATCCTAATAAAATAAAATAATGTTATCAAAAGAATTTCAACTTTTAGAAGAGAACACAATTTTCTTTTCTTCATTTTCATTACTGAATATCCTCCAAGTAGTTTTTCAAGTTGAAGATCAAATCCCATAGGCATTGAGTTATAAACATTTTTTAAAAAAGAAACTAAAATAGAGTAAAATAAGATTTATCAGGGTATCACAAATAGTAACTAGGAATATTTCAACCTATTTGTATATATGTAGGGATGAGGTATGGACCCCATAAGTTTTTGTATTCATTGTGTACATATATAAATATGTGTATAAGGTTACTCTGTGTGACAGTAAGATATTTCTCACTATTGCGGTCTAAGTTTGAAAACCTGTATTCTCAATTATAGTGTGACCCAGCATCCCAGATCACTGAGAGTGGAGAATGACTTGGACATGTGAACAGTTTGGTTACTCAGACCCTTCTCCTGTGTACTTTCATAGGATAAAGTGTGCCTGCCAAGGCCGGTATTGGCAATAGTCTGCCGTATGTGCAATTGTGAGAAATTCCACATGATCTTTCATGGGCAAGAGTCCACAGAAGACATTCCCTGTTGACTAATGGCCTAAATTGTGGAAATATATGGGAAAATCTGGTCATATTACACAGACATAATTTCCTTAGGCCCAACTAACTAGATTTAAAAAAAAAATGTGTATCACAAATTGAGAGTAGTTTGTCTTTCTCTGAAATTGTGTTCTTAAACTAAATAGGGTCATGTCTTGGTATTTCTCCAGTTCATTCCTGAATTTACAGTGTGCTTTTGGAAAGCAAGAATCTCTATTTCATTACTTAAATGAGAAAAATTGTGTTCCAGCCCAACCGAAAAGCACAGCCAGTTTCCCCAAGTGTAATAAATGCCGTAGATAAGCATTTCCAAGTGTAATAAAAACCCTTTTAAACTCTTATATAGCATTTAAAGCACTAATTATATAATATTGTAACACTTAATGAACTCATTATTGAGTTTATGATAAATGACAATACTGTAAAATACTACATACACATTATAATTGACTTCTATACTGCAATGAAAATTAAAGAACAGCAAAACATCATTTGGGCAAGAGCAGAGTGAAGCATTGCAGGAGAATTAAAAATTTAAAAATATCTTAAAGATTTCATCTAAACTGAAGCTTTGTTGATGGTTCCCCCAGATCTCTGGCAAAAGCAAATAAGAGGACCTATGTAAGGCTAATAACCCCTTTGATACTTTTATATATTTCATATATATTTCGCTTACACCAAAATATAACTTATGTTTTCACTTGCAGATGCGTGTATATTTGTTATATTGGATTTTCAGTTCAGAGAGTGAATCCTGGGGAATACTTGCAAGTCATTGTAGCA
>NW_007018972.1:0-1898 GCF_000164805.1 Carlito syrichta
CACAAATCTGGATCTAAACTTAAACATGTTTATCAATGAAGGCTTTGTTCATGAATTTTGTTTAAGTGAATGGAAACCAATAAGCAATTAAAAAATATAAAAAGCTTATTTGAATATTTTCATGCAGAAGTTACTGAGATCGTCCTTATGAATAAGGACAAAACAACACTAAAATATATCCCATGGGAATTAGCAAAGATTTATCATCTATTTCCCAGGTACAGCTATAGGAACAATCACATTACTTTATTCAGACCCTATAAATCTTATTTGTTTTTATATGTTTGACCTGTTAAATACTAAAAGTTACACCACATTTTTTCATTATTACTATTTCTATTCATTTCTTTTTATGTCCAAGCTCATATTGAATACTGTATTTTAATGTTATAACTTCAGAGATTTCCACAAGTATATTTTCATTGGAAATTTATTTTTGATTTTATAAATTTATCAGTCTTTTCCATTTTATGATTTTTCCTTTTGCTTCACTTTCTGATATTGATATGACAACTTCAAATTGTGTATGTGTTCTTATTTTAGATTCCCTGGAATACTTTTGTATCACCTTTTATTTAATGTTTTTCTTGCAAAGGGAATAGAGTTGGGCTAAATTATTTCACTCACTTTGAGAGCTGTCTCCTTTGTATAGATGAGTTTAATATAAATGCATTTGTTGTCATTACAAATATACTTCATTTTCTGTCATCTTATTTTATAGTCCCTGAAAAAACTTCCTCCTTATCTTTGTGGTCCTCCTCCTACTTCTGCCCCCTTGCCCGCCTCTAGTAATTCGGGTGTGTAAAATATTTCAAATTTTGATTGCATTTACTCCTCTAAATGTTTGGAAATGTGTCCATTTTTTCCATTTCAGGGTTTATTCTTTTTCTATTTTTGCCCTTACAAAATAGCAAACACATTCAATTTTTCTAATTACTTTTCTACAGAAAGGCCAGTTCTACCTGAACCTATAATTTCACAAACATATTGTTGGTAGAATTTCCCCCATTTTCCCATTTGTTTACCTGGTAACTCTTGGTATTTTCTCATCAGACTGGCAGTGGAAGTCACAAAACTGCCTTTCAGATACTAAGCTAGGAGACAGGATCTGGTGACACCAGTGTGGAAAGTGCCATAGTGCAGAGGATTTTCGTGGCTTTGTTCTTTGTCTTGTGCTGATGGTTATTTCTTCACTTTTAGGGATGTCAGCCATTAGGCAGTACACAGGCACTGTTTGCAGAATCAGTAGTATTTATCATTGTCATTCTCAAACTGACACACTGTAGTCAAGTTGGGTACCTTAAAACTTTTCCTCCTCATTTAGGAGGTTAGGGAAAAATTAGAAAGTGTTGATTGAGTACTAGCCCAGTGTTTCTTCTGTAGCCTAGAGACCGATTACAAAGGTCCATTGGTTCCCAGATGTACTGCCTCCTGCCCAGTCTCACCCAGGTGGAAGTCACTGCATAGTCCTGACCCTACATTTCCACTTTTCTCTTCCTACTGAAGGCACCCCTGAGTTTCGTAGGTAGCTGTGAGATGATTTCCAATGTCACCTTTTCTTTTGGCCCTTGGTTTGTTTTGAATTTTGTCAATAGTCCTTATTCGTTTGGATATGAAGTAGTTCCCCAGCTTTTACACTTTTCTATTTTTGCTTCTTTAATTTATTCAGTGGATTTCAGGGACAATGGTTGAATAAAGGGGCATGTATTCTGCCTGTGGAATTACTTTGCCACAGAGCTTTGCAATCTTTTTTGTGGAATAGACAATACCTAGAAGGCAGTACAGAGGATTCTAAAGGAGACTAATTATGTTGAAAGAGTTATCAAGATATTAAAAAGCACGTTTATAACACATGCTTCTTTATTTACACACTGATTTCAAAAATAATATTGAACAAA
>NW_007018973.1:0-1657 GCF_000164805.1 Carlito syrichta
AAATCTCAATATCTTTATTCTCGTTATTTTTGGAGTCAATTTTAATGTCATAAATAAGGATAGGTTAGTAAACTGGAGACCTCTTTTAAAAAGTTAGTATGTTTTTCTTTCAGGTTTTTAAAGTTTTGGAAAATGGAAGACAATAATAGAGCAAGTAATGGGAAAGAGAAATTGAAATCTTTGTGTCATTTTCGTGAGGAGTCTGTGGACTTTAAAATTCCTTTTTACAGGTATGCAACAAAGTGGTTAATCTTCTTTCACTATGAATGTCCTTGTTTTTTGTTTTTTGTTTTTTTTTTGCTTATGATTGTCAATATGCTACCATCCAGGTCATATGGATACTTTAAAAACTTGCCTTTTTATTTTCTGATGTGTGGCCCAATTAAGCACCACTATGAATACACAATTAAGTAAGTATCTTCCTGTGTGTTTACTATCCTTCAGATACTATTTCTGATGTATTTTCACTAAGGAAACAGGTAATTAATAACACCTATACCTACACATAGATTAAACATCTCTGTGTATATAATTGTAAATCTATGTGTGTCTACATTAGGGAGTCCCTTTATTAAAAATCATGCATATTTTCTTAATTATTAAAAAGGATATTATGGATACAGTCATCTTCCATAATTTAAAGTTGGCAGTATCTTGCTTTGGCAGTAGCTTTGTTTTCTGGGAACTCTAATTAAAGCAGTTTTGTCTTCATCATTGGCCATCTAAAGTGTTGGATAAATTTGACAGCTCTTACTGTGTGTCATTTGAATTTCATTAGAGCATGAGTTTTTTAAATTTTAATACTGAGTCACTGTAGTTATCACATGCTAAGAAGTCCATTTCCTTACTGCTGTTAATAGAAATATTTAAGAATATTTTAGGTGTGAGATGTATCTTCTTTGGTAGAGAGTTCTGGTTCTCTGTCTTGCACAAGATAGGTCCACTTGTGGTTGGGTGGAGTCATGTGATGAGTTCTAACCCATTAAATTGAGCAGAGATTCCATGTAAGCCTCCAGGCTGGTGCATTTGGTTGGCAGTGTAACTCCCTTAAAAGCATTTCTCCCTGCTGCTTCAGCTGTCTCCATCCTCTGTCTCAATGGCAGCATCTCTGTGATCCCAGGGCCTCTAGGGAGGCAGATGTGGAACAGAGACCCTAGAAAAGCCACAGTGGACGTGTAGAATGAGGGAGAAATACACTGTTGTTTTAAGCCACTGAAGTTTCAGGATAATACGTTACTGCATTATAACTTATATGATTATGAGCGATGACTCCTGTGGGAAGTCTTGTGTGAAGCTGCTTAGCATTTGTTTTAGACTGTGAAGCTATAAAGAATCCACCTTTTTTAAAAAAGAGAAAAATGATAGTGGCATTTAGCTTTCCACTGAGGTCAGTGGAGATGGGGTTGAAGGGTTTTAAATCTTTGGAACACCTCTGTGAGACTCCCAGGCCAACTTGGAAGCTTTCAATTTGCCTGGAGGAGTTTTTGCTGCTTTTTCTTTACAACTTCAGAAGTGACACTTTAACAGTAGGGTAGGAACAGTGAGCAAGGACAGTGGGGAAAATGACAGTTGTCTGATTTCAGATCTCCTTCCCCCACCCCCAACAAAAAAGCGTCAGATCAACAGGAAGCTCAAATAAGCCCATGTATGACTTACC
>NW_007018974.1:0-18843 GCF_000164805.1 Carlito syrichta
CTCCTCCCTGCGAGAGATCAGTGGGTGAGCCAGGCGTGGAGGCGAGCACCCGCACTTCCAGCTCTCGGGCGGCTGAGCGGGAGCGCCGCGGAGCCCAGCGGGCCAAGGCGGCGGTGGCCGGGAGCGGGCCTGCGCTCCAGTCGGGGCGACCAAAAAGCCCCCAACATTCAAAATGTAGTTTAAACGACACTTTCAGGCATGCGAAATGGCCACAAGTGCCTTCCCCCCCCCCGCTGGCCGCGCTTCCACGTCTGCACGCTCCCGTCTGCGGGGGACCCGAGGGCTGTCATGGGGTCCAGCCCCTCTTCGTGGGGTGATTTTTGAGGTTGCCTGTGGGACCCGATGGCATGGCCTCCTAAGCCCACCTCTGCTGGGTGACCTCGGGCCGTCGCTTCACGCATCTGGGCCTCAATCTCTGGTTTGTTAATCAGAGGTAATCATATGCCGCCCATTGAATAGAAGGGTTGTGGGATTCCGGGTTTGATGCTCCTAAAGAACACAGGAGACGCTCAACAAATGTGTTAACAGTCATCGCTGAGGTCTGCTGCGCGCACCAAGGATAATGGGCGCAATTACGTGATAGCATAATTTGGTCTTTTCATGCTCCCCCTAAGTTCACCCATCAACCAGTATCTTCAGCAAGTAAGTCACCAAAGTTCTGTTTGCTATTCCACAGTTCCTCTCTCTCTCTCTCTCTCTCATCAGAGTCTCACTCGGTTGTCCAAGTTGGAGTGCAGTGGCACGATCACACCACCGCAGCCTTGACCTGCTGGCCTCAGGCGATCCTTCCCCCCAGGCTTCCAGGTAGCTGAAACTCCAGGAGAGCATCACCAGGCCTGTTCATTATTTGATTTATTGAAGAGACGAGGTCTTCCGAGTTGCCCAGGCTGGTCTCGAACCCCTGGGCTCAGGCAATTCTCTCGCCTCCACCTCCCAAAGTGCGGGGATTGCAGGTGTGAGCCACCGTGCCCGGCTCCTCAGTTCCGTTCTCTACAGAATGCAGAGAGTATTCCTAGCGCCTGCCTCCCAGGGATATCTGAGGATTAACTGAGATGCTGTGAGGGGGTGGCTGTATATAACCGGCCCAGCCCTACCTGGCAGTGAGGACAACAGCTGCTCTTATCACTGGGTGCTGTCCACTGCTCAGGGGAGGGCCCAGAACTCAGCCAACCTGAGCAGGACCACAGGGCAGGAAAGAGCCCAGAGTCTAGGGAACCAGCCTCTTCAGTGGTGGCAACTGAGCCTGGGGAGGGTAACTGGCTTTTCCGTCTACCTCCCCGCACAGCTTCTCAATTCTGTCCAGTTAAGTAAGTGCAGCAAATACACACTGAGCTCCACCTCCTTACGAAAACGAGTACAACATATTCCCTGAAAACAAATCCCTGAGAATAGCTTGAAAAGTCACAAAACATAAGAACATTCCACGGAGACTCGGGTTTGCACACATCAGCGCATACAAAAGCCACGGGCATCTAATCAGTAGGAATTGATGCAGGAATAGACAAATAGATGAGTGGAGCGGAAGACGGAGCAGAATTAAATCCGAACATGTGTTAAGCTAGTTTATGGCAAATATAATAGTTCAATTCAGTGAAAAACAATACATTAACAATAAATACTGCCGGTAATTAGCTAGTCTTCTGAAAGAGGGAAAAATGAAGTCCAGTTTTATTTCTAGTACAAAAGTAAACTTTAGACAGGTCATTGACCCCAAAGTAATGCAAAGTAAACAATAAAATCTTCCAAGAAGGCACTAAGCATGCTTGGATGGATGTGTTCAGCTGAAATACCCGCTCAGATTAAACTATGGAGGTGGGGAATTATTGACAACGCACCTAAAATGTCCTGCAAAGCTCACAGGAGAATCAGGGGAAATACTCAAGGACCGCGCCTTCCCACAAAAGACAGGAACAATCACCCCAAGCCAGGGTGGCTCTGAAATCCTGGCTCCATTGTGTGTAGCACTTGCGCCAGGAACTTCAAGTTGGAAGAACTCGGCTCATAAAGAGGATAGACAGTGACCAAAGCTGTCTATCCCTGGGTGGAAACATGTAAAAAAAAGAGATAGAAATAGTTTTTCCTGAAAATGTGTAGCCGGAGGACTGCTCAGATGTGCGTCTGAGGTTGGAATCTATACTGCGCCCAAGGTCAAGAAACGTCACTCATACAGCTGAATCGAAATACTATTCGTACAGGTTGGTAGTGCCCCCGGGAGCCCAGAAGGAGCAAATGCTAGGGCTCTCTGGATAAAAGCATCTTCTGTCCCGGCCTATCACCATATCACATGTCTGAGCTCATAAAAAAAGTTACTCAATACACGAAGAAATAACTCAATGTAAGTGAGTGTCAGAATAACAAAAATATGTTAGGTCCTCAAGCATTTCTGATCGTAGACACATCCGAGGGGAACCCCCTAAAAACCGGAATTTATTTATAAGAGATTGTGCATTTATTCTTACATGTTCAAACTTCATCACTTTCAAAGTACTCTCGGTTTGATGCAATACATCTATCGAGATGCTTTTTTCACGGCTCAAAAAAGTTTTTGAACTCGTCGATTTTGATGCCGTTTAGTGATTATGGTGTTTCTTGTTTCACCTCTTACATACCAGCAAAATGTTTCCTTTTGAAGACTTTTTTCATCTGCGAAAACAACAGCAGAAAGATTGCTCAGGGTGAGACGGAGTGAATAAGAAGGGTGGAACATGGGGTTCATGCCTTTGGGGTCAAAAACTGCTGAACACTCAGTGCAGTGTGGGCAGGTATACTCATAAACCACCCATCATGAAATGGGCAAATGTGATGTAAGAATCTCCTCCCAGCCGGGCTCGGTGGCTCAGCCTGTAATCCCGCGCTTTGGGAGGCTGAGGTGAGTGGATTGGCTGAGCCCGCGGGTTCGAGACCCGCCTGGGCAACTTGGCAAGACCTCATCTCTACAATAAATCAAAAAAACTTCCTGAGCCTGCGAGTTCGAGACCCACCTGGGCAGCGAGACTTCATCTCTACAATAAATAAAAAAAAATCAGCCGGGCATGGTAGCGCATGCCTGTAATTCTGGCTACTCGGAAGGCTGAGGCGGAAGGATCGCCGGAGCCCAGCAGGCGAGGCTGCGGTGGCCGGGAGTGGCCACTGCACTCCAGTCTGGGCAACAGAGTGAGACTCCAACTCAAAAAAAAAAAAAAAAAAACTAGCCAGGCATGGTAACGCGCGCCTGTAGTTCCAGCTACTCGGAAGGCTGAGGCGGAAGGATCGCCAGAGCCCAGCAGGTCGAGGCTGCAGTGGCTGGGAGTGGCCACTGCACTCCAGCCTGGGCGACAGAGTGAGACTCCAACTCAAAAAAATAAATAAATAAAAGAATCTACATATAAACACATAAAAGAAATAAGAAGACATTGAAAGGAAATCAAAGACATAACAAAAAAGAAATGACATTCTGGTTGGGCTCAGTGGCTCAGCCTGTAATCCCAGCACTTTGGGAGGCCGAGGCGAGCGGATTGCCTGAGCCTGCTGACTCAAGACCAGCCCGGGCAACTTGGCGAGACCTCATCTCTACAATAAATAAAAAATTAGCTGGGTGTGGAGAGCATGCCTGTAGTTCTGGCTACTTGGAAGGCTGAGTCGGAAGAATCACTTGAGCCCAGCAGGTCGACGCTAGGGTGGCTGTGAGTGTGCCATGGCACTCCAGCCTGGGCGCAGAGTGAGACTCTAACTCAAAAAAAAAAAAAAAAGAAAAGAAAAAGAAAAAGGAAAAAAAAGCAACGACTTTCTATTAAAAAAAGAGAAGAAAAAAATGACCATTTCATCAGTTCTAAGGTATACATTTTCCCAAAATTTAACATGTCTGAAATTGAGACCATTCTTATCATTGATGGAGTCTATAGTAATGATGGATAGCTTTTATTTCTTACTGGCAATAAAATAGTGAATTGCATTTTCAGAAGTGTCTTATGAACATTTAGGAATGCAATATGGTAAACCGGCCACACACTTGTCAGCAGCAATAATGGAAACCCAAAGATGGAAAACCAATATATCTAAGGAGCTGAAAGAAAAGAAAAACAAAGAGCTGCGGTTTCTGTTTATGTCCATGAGGAAAACGATGGAAATAACGTTTTCAGATATTGGACAACAAACAGAGCAGAACAGTGGTTGCTGAAAGGCAGAAAGCAATAAGGTGAATTCCGTGTGACCTGGCTTCCTGCCTGGAAGCACTCTCTCAACCGGGAGGCGAGAAGAGGAACCAAAGCTGAGCCTGGTGGCTTTGTTGAGTTGAGAAGACCTCGAAGGGAGGGGAAGCCAAGGCGGCTGGGAGCTGAGAGGTGTCTTCCTTAGGAAGGGCTTTGGAACCCCATCTTTGGGTTTTCGAGTCTCTGGATGAGTGCTAAGCCCGGCCTATGCCAGGTGAGACTTTTGAGGGCAGGCAAAGAAAAACTACAGGGGAGCTAAAACTTGAACAACTGTTGGATTCCGCACAAGGTTGGGAGACATGAGAGTTGCAATCATCTAGAGCGGCAAGACCTTGTGAATCGCCATGACATTCAGTAGAGGCCCCAGAGCGGCCATGCCTTAGGAGGAGGGCTGATCTAGTGCTAATGCAAAAGCAACTCTAGGACCCAACCTAACAAAGATTAAAACTAAACTTCAGAGGCATCAACTGATCTGCAGGTAAATTAACTGTCAGTCAGAAGAAAGTCAAATATTCTTTAAAGGAAGAAAACAAAAACTAAATGCTCAGCCACATAATATTCACAATGTCTAGCATCCATTAAAAATTACTAGACAAATGAGGACACTTGAAATTGTGAACATAACTAGGGAAAGATAAGTTGATAGGAAGAGACACAGACATGGCAGAAATTATAGAATTGGCATTCAAAGACTTAAGAGAAGCTATTATTGATCTGTTTAAGGATATAGAGAAAAATGAAGCTAATAAAACGATACAGTAAGGTAAAAACAGAGCACCAAATGGAGCTTCCAGAACCAAAATATGCAATATCAGAAACAAGAGATTCATTGGATGGCTTCACAGAAGATTAGAACTGCAGAAGAAAAGAATAGTGAACATGAAGGTGTAGTAATAGAAACACTCCAAACTGAAGTACTGGGGAAAAAAGATGGGAAAAAAAATGAGTAAGTCCCAGTGGCTTATGGGATAGTATCAAGAAGTTAGATATAATTAAACTTCAAAGAGAATAATAGAAAAGACCATTTAAAGAAATAATGGCTTATAAATGTCTAAATTGCTCAGCCTGTAATCTCAGCACTTTGGGAGGCCAAGGAAAGAGGACTGCCTGAGCCCAGGGTTCAAGACCAGTCTGGGCAAGTTGGTGAGACCTCATCTCTACAATAATTCACAAAAAACTAGCTGGTCGTCATGGCGTGCATTTGTGGTTCTGGCTACTTGGAAGACTGAGGCAGAGGGATTGCCAGAGCCTAGCAGGTCATGAGTGTGCCACTGCACTCCAGCCTGGGTGACAAGAGTGAGACTCCAACTCAAAAAAAAGTTGTCTAAATTTGATAAAAACTATAACCACCAAGACTCAAACAACCCAACAAACTCCAAGGAACACGCACACGCATGTGCATGCGTACCTCCCCACACCATTCTATACTGGTTCCCATCTTAATCAAATTGCTGGAAATCAATAATAAAGAATATAATCTTAAAAGCAGTCAGAGAAAATATGACCTAAGTCATTAGGAAGTTTAATAACCAAGTGCAGCGTTGGCATCAAAGATATTTAAATAAACCAGTAAAACAGAATGGACTTCGGAAATAGACCCACATATATGGTCAATAGATTTTTTACAAAGATGCAAATAAAATTCAGTTGAGGAAATATGGTATTTTCAACAAATGGTGTTGGAACAATGGGATATCCATGTAAAAAATAAATTTTGAGGTACAACTTTAACCATGTACAAAAATCACCTTTAAGTAGGTCATAGACCTAGGTGTAAATCCCAAAACTATAAAACTTCCAGAAGAAAACATAAGAGAGAATTTTGTGGTCTTGGGTTAGGCAGAGCTTTCTTAGGTACAATATCAAAAGCATGAGATGTTGTTAAAATAATGAAAAGGCAAACCACAAACTGGGAGAAATTACATACTTATATGAGTATATACCATAAATATATTTAACACCTCAAAATGCTCACAACTCAATAAGAAAACAAACAACTCAGTTAAAAACTGTCAAAAGATTTAAATAGACACTTTACTAAGAAAATATAGCAAATAAGCACACGCAAAAATGTGTACATCATTGATAATGCAAATTAAAAGTACAGTGGTATAGCACTACATACCTATAAGATTGTCTACAATTTAAAAAATTTGGCCTGGTGCTGTGACTCATAACTGTAATCCCAGCACTTTGGGAGACTTCGGTGGGAGGATCACTTGAGCCCAGGAATTTGAGACCAGCCTTAACACAAAATTTAAAAAAATTTAACTGGGTGTCGTGGCATGTGCCTGTAGTCCCAGCTACTTGGGAAGATCTTCCCAAGATGAGGCGGAAGGATTGCCTGATTCCAGGAGGTCGAGGCTGTAGTGAGCTGTGATAGTGCCACTACACTCACACACTCCAGCCTGGATGACAGAGTAAGATCCCAAAAAAAAAAAACAAAAAAAAAACTGACCAGCTGGGTGCGGCATGTGTCTGAGATCCCAACTACTTGAGGCGGAATGCTCGAGCCCAATAGTTCAAATTTGGGAGGTCAACTCCAGCCTGGGAAACATAGAGCAAGATTTCAAGACCTGTCTTTAAAAAAATACTTAAAAATAATAATAATAAGAAAGACTGGCCATACCAGGTGCTATGCTTTGGATAGGGTTTGCTTGTTTAGATGTGGAATGCAAAACAGTTGAACTCGGAGAAGTAGAGAGCAGAAGGACGGTTACCAAAGGCTGGGGGCGAGGAGCTGATGGGGAAAAGGGTAATGTTGATCCCGGGTACTAAGTGTCAGTTAGAAACTAGTCTTTTCGGTGGCTCAGCCTGTCATCCCAGCACTTTGGGAGGCCGAGGTGAGTGGATCGCCTGAGCCCGTGGGCTCGAGACCCACCCGGGCAGCTTGGGGAGATCTCATCTCTACAATAAATCAAAAATTAGCCGGGCGTGGTAGCGAGCGCTTGTAGTTCCAGCTACTCGGGAGGCTGAGGCGGAAGGATCGCCGGAGCCCAGCAGGTCAAGGCTGCGGCGGGCGGGAGCGTGCCACTGCCCTCCAGCCTGGGCAACACAGTGAGACTCCAACTCAAAAAACCAAAAAATAAATAAAAAAGAAATGACGCAAACCAAAGTACAGAGGAATAAAAGATGGAAAAAATGAATCAGCCCCCGTGGCTTGTGGGAGAAGATCACAGGAGGAACAGGCCTTCGTGATCTCACAGAAAGGTGACTACAATACAGAGCAATGCCTCGTATATTTAAAGATTGTTAAAAGAGTAGATTTTAAGTGTTTTCACCACAAGAAATAAGTATGTGGGGTGATAGTTTTGTCAGTTAGTCTGATTTAATCATTCCACATTGTGAACATATATGAAAACATCACATTATACCCTACAGACATATATAATTATTTGTGAGTTAAAAATAAAATGTTAAAAATCAAAACAAAGATAAACACAAAAGAAATGAGGGTTTATACCCATACAAAGACTTCTTTATAAGCAGCTTTGTTTGTAATAGCCCCAAACTGGAAACAATCCAAATGGCCATGAACATGTGAATGGATAAACATGTTGAGGTATGTCCACACCACAGAATACTCTTGAACAATAAAAAGGTGTGAATTAGCCGGGCTCGGTGGCTCAGCCTGTAATCCCGCTCCTTTGGGAGGCTGAGGTGAGTGGATTGCCTGAGCCCGCGGGTTCGAGACCTGGGCAGCGAGACCTGATCTCTACAATACATTTAAAAAAAAAATTAGCTGGGCATGGGAGCGTGTGCCTGTAGTTCCAGCTACTCGGAAGGCTGAGGCGGAAGGATCGCCGGAGCCCAGAGGGTCGAGGCTGTGGTGACCGGGAGCGGCCACTGCACTCCAGTCTGGGCGACAGAGTGAGACTCCAACTCAAAAAAAAAGAAAAAAGAAAAGACGTGGCAAGGAGAAGTCACAAAGGAGCTTCAGAAAACTTCGGGGGATTATGGGTCTTTTCATCATCTTGATTGTGGTGAGAGGCATGTGGGATACACATGCATCCAAAATTATCTGTATTGCATATATGTGCAGTTTATCCTATACCACTTTTACCTCAATAATGATATTACAAAAAGGAAAAAATTACTTGGTGGTTTTACGTAAAAAGCAATCATTGTACTTTTGAATCTTCAAGAAACATGGAAGTAAAAAAGTTGACAAGGGCACAAAGGAAAAGATGGAAGAAATTGAAGCGTAAGGGTGTAAAGTTCTTACATTACGGGAGCAGTAGTTATATTTTATTTGAATTCCACTGCGATACATTAAAGGTGTCTGTTTTAAATTCTGGGCCAACCAGAAAAATTAAAATAGAGGTACAGCGACCAAGTTAAGAGGTTATAAAGCGGGATCCTACAAACACTTCAAAATAGAGAATAGAAAAAGAAAAAAGGATAATCCAAAAAGGGGGAAAACAGAAAGCAGACGCCAAGATGGCAGACTCCAACACCACCATATCCACCACTCCACTCAAAACAAATAGATTCACCACGACTGTCAGACTGGATAGACAGGAGGAGCCAGCAGATGGCTGTCTGCCAGAAGCCTGCTGAGCATACGAGGTAAGTGGGCTGAAACCGAAGGATGAAAGCAATAACCCATTCAAAAACTAAGAATAAGGGATTTCTAAGGCCATATTATCACAGATAAAGTAGACTTTGCAACAAGGAATATTACCAGAAGCATTTCATAGTGAAAAAAGGGTTAGCTCATCAAGAAGCACGACCATCTTAAATATGCATATCTGTAATAATAAAGCTTCAAAATACAAGAATCAAAACTGGACAGACTGAAAAGAGAAATAGATAAATTCACAATTATAGTTAGGGTTAGGGTTAGGGTCTGGGGTCTCTACTGAATGTCATGGGGATTCACAAAGTCTTTCCACTCTAGATAATCGCAACTCACGTGTCTCCCAGCCTTGTACGCAATCCAACAGTTGTTCAAGTTTTAGCTCCCCTGTGGCTTTTCTTTGCTTGAACTCAAAAATCTCACCTGACATATGCTGGGCTTAGCACTCATCCAGAAGATGGGGTTCCAAAGCCCTTCCTAAGGAAGACACCTCTCAACTCCCAGCCGCCTTGGCTTCCCCTCCCTTCGAGGTCTTCTCAACTCAACAAAGCCACCAGGCTCGGCTTTGGTTCCTCTTCTCGCCTCACAGTTGATTGAGAGAGTGCTTCCAGGCAGGAAGCCAGGTCACACAGAATTCACCTTATTTGCTTTTCTTTGGATTTGTTTAGACATCACTCTCTCAGTAGCTGATAGAAAACGTTAGCCGGGCTCGGTGGCTCAGCCTGTAATCCCGCGCCTTTGGAAGGCTGAGGTGAGTGGATTGCCTGAGCCCGGGGATTCGAGACCCGCCCGGGCAACTTGGCGAGACCTCATCTCTACAATAAATAAAAAAATTAGCCGGGCATGGTCGCGCATGCCTGTAGTTCCAGCTACTCGGAAGGCTGAGGCAGAAGGATCGCCGGAGCCCAGCAGGTCGAGGCTGCGGTGGCCGGGAGCGGCCACTGCACTCCAGTCTGGGCGACAGAGTGAGACTACGACTCAAAAAATAAATAAATAAATAAATAAAAAATAAAATGTAGGCAAGAGTCAGTAGGTATGCAAGAAGATCTGTATATTCCTATCAACTAACACAACCTAACTAGCAGTTACAGAACCTTCTACCCAATAATAACAGAAATCACATCTTTTCAAGTGCATATGGAAAGTTCGCCAAGAAGGACCATGGGCCAAGTCATAAATCATATCTTGAAACATTTTAAATAATTAAAATCATACAGAGTATTTTTTGGATGATAATAGTGTTAGAACAAGCAGGATAGAGTAGGGAATATCAGGGCTGTAGGAGACTGTAGGAAAACTCAGAAACCTGTGGAAACTCTTGCAGGGACGACCCCTATTTCAGAGCTGCTTAAAAAAAAACAGTTAAAATAACTCTCACCCAACATGCCCTCCGAATCCTCCCTCAGAATGTTTGTGGTTGAGAGCCAACCACCAGACAGGGCACAGTTGGGGAATCCCCCGGGCATGTACACAAATAACGAGTAGACTTGCTTTAACCTCTATCTTCAGTATCCACTCATTAGCAATCTGAATGGTATGCCCTCCAGCACCATGCCTGAGCTCTGACCCTGCTCATCCAGAATAATAACTTGGGTGGCATCCAAATTCCAGAAGTTGTCCACCCCTTTCATAGAAAAATCCACCCCCTTGAATAGAATATTCCACCCCTTCATTACTGTAGCTCATAAAACCCCTGAGCCAAAGACCGCCCTCCAGAGCGATACTTCCTTGTGTCTGCCGTCCCTTTGCCCTAAAGTATACTATTCTGGGGCTTTCGCTTGCTAACTGCTGTATTATGCTCGACTTGCTCTGAAATTCTTTTCTGTGGCCAAGTCAAGTACCCGGTGCAGAACACTGGTGAGAGACACAGAATGCCTGTAATGGTAGTATGAAGGGGTGGGGGAGGGGATATAACATCAGTAAGGGTACGTGATCTCAAACCAGACAAAGTGGGGACCAAAGAGAGGCCCAAATTTTACCTATATGATGACATTTTGTATACCTAATTCTGAATTGTGCCCCACATCTTTAAAATAAAAAACCTAAAAAACCAGTAGTATGAAATTAGAATTTATTAACAATAAGACGTCTAAAATAAAAAAACTCAAATATTTAGAAATTGAGGCAGCACCCTTTTAAATAATAAATGAGTTAAAGAAGAAACTAAGGGAATGATTGAAAATGGAGGAAAATAGAAGGAAAAAAAAGATCAAATAATTCAAGAGGAGGAGGGAAAAGGGGAGAAAAGGAAGAAGCAAAGAAAAAGCAGGACAAATAAAAAATAACAAAATCAGATGGGAAGAAATGTCTTCAGAAATACCCATAACTATAGTCCATTTAGATGGACAAGCTGGCTGGTTATCAGGCTGGATAAAAATATAAAACCTAGCTGACCATAGTGGCTCATGCCTGAAATCCCAGCACTTTAGGAGGTTGAAGCAGGATTGCTTGAGCCCAGCAGTTCAAGACCAGCGTGGGCAACATAGTAAGACCTTGTCTTTACAAAAAATAACAAAGTTAGCCAGGCATGGGAGCACGCGCCTGTAGTCCTAACTACGTGGGAAGTTGAGGCGGAAGGATCACCTGAATCCAGGAAGTTGAGCCTGTGGTGAGCCCTGAGCGCGCCACTGTACTCCGGCCTGGGCAACAGAGTGAGACTCTGACTCAAAAAAAAAGCAAAGTAAAACAAAACGAAATCCAACTGTGTGCTGTTTTCAAAAGGCACACACAAAGCGTGAGGAGAAAGCAAGAGGGTTGAAAGTCAAAGGATGAAAAAAGACACGCGAAGTAAAAGAAAGCTGCAGTTGTTTTGAATATTGGACAAAAGCAATCTTAGATGAATTCATCATTAGGATAAAGAGGTTTACCACCAAATAATGAATTCATCAGGAAGAGATCCCAATTCTAGAACTCCAGGCGTACTATTGTATATGACACAAAAATATGTCAAACAAAGATTGAGAGAACTAGAGGGAGAAATGGACAAATCCGCTGTCTTAGTGAAGCATTTTAAAAATACCCCTTCAATTTTTTATTGTAGTAAAATATACCTAACATGACATTTCTCATTTTAGCTGTTTTAAGTGGCTTTAATCTCAGTGGTATTAAACACATTCACATTGTTGAGCAACCATCACCACCATCTATCTCCATAACTTTTTCATTATCCCAAACAGAAACTATACCTATGGAACAGTAGCTACCATAGGTAGTACCTCTCCCCTCACCTCTGGAAATCACCTTTCTACTCTATTTGAATCTGACTTCTCTAGGAAACTTATATTAATGGAACCATAAAATATTTGTCCTTTGCGGCTGGTTTATCTCACTTGGCATAATGCAATCCATGTTGTAGCATGCGTCAAAATTCTTTCCTTTTTTTTAATATTATTGAGTTGGAGTCTCACTCCATCACCCAGACTGGAGCGCAGTGGCATGCTCCCAGCCACCACAGCCTCAACCTGCTGGGTTCCAGCAATCCGTCTGCCTCAGCCTTCCAAGTAGCTGAAACTACAGGCACGTGCTACCATGCCCAGCTAATTTTTGATTTATTGTAGAGACGAGGTCTTGCCAAGTTGCTTGGGTGGGTCTCAAACCTGTGGGCTCAGGCAATCCACTCACCTCGGCCTCCCAAAGTGCTGGGATTACAGGCTGAGCCACTGAGCCCGGCCAATTCTTTCCTTTTTAAAGGTGACCAATATTCCATTGTGTGTATATACTGCATTATATTTATTCACCTGTCAATAGACACCTGGGTTGCTTCCAACTTTTGGCTATTGTGACTAATGCTGCTACAAACATGAGTGTACAAACATTTGTTCAAGTCTCTGCTTTGGCTTCTTTTGAGTATACCTGGAAGTGGAATCGCTGAATCATATGTGAATTTCATGCTTGACTTTTTTTGAGAAATAGCCACATTGCTTTCCACAGTGACTTCCATTTTATGGCCTCATCAACAGCACACAACAGTTCTGATTTCTCCATTTCTCCTCAACACTTTCTATTTGCTCCTTTAAAAAAATAGCCATTATCTTAGTCTGTTTGACTGCTTTAACAAAAGTACCATGGGCTGTGTAATTTATAAACAGTAGAAATGTATTGCTCACAGTTCTGGTGGCTGGCAAGTCCTGGATCAAGCCACAAGCAGAGTCCACGTCTGGTGAGGGCTTGCTCTCTGCTTGATAGCTGTGCCTTCTGGCTATATCCTCACATGGCAGAAAGGGCAAATGAGTTTCCTTGGGCCTCTTTTATAGGTTACTAATCCCTATGACTTATGACTTAATTACTCCCCAAAGGCTCCAACTCTAAATTCTATCACCTTGGGGACTAGCTTTCAACACATGAATTTTGGGAGAACACAAACATTCAAGCCGTAGAAGCCATCCTAGTGGGTGGGAAGTGTCAACACACCTTCATTGATAGGTCAATGGTTTTAAAAATTTAAAAGTTGGTGAGAATAGAGAAGATCTGAGCAACACAATGAATGATCTTGATTTAATGAATGCATACAGAATCCTCTATCTCTCATATATGAACAGTCATAATTTTAAGACAGATATCACTTACCATAGCAAAACACTATTTACGAAAACCTAAATTTACGGACAGATATGCAAGATCTTTGCACAGAAAATTACAATTCTATACTGGAAGACGTTTAAGAAGATCTGAATAGATAGAGGGAAACGTAAATGAGGGAATTCGTTCTTGTAAGATGTCGTCTCTCTCCAAACTACATAATAGACTCAGTGCAATTCAGATCAAACCCCCAACAGGGTTCAATGCAAAGGTTTCCAAGCTAACTCCCAAATTTATATGGAAGAGAAAAGGGCTAAGAATAGCTTAATTGCTCTCAAGAAGATGAACACGCTGGGGAAACTTACTGTGACAGATATCAAGACTTGCTATAAAGTTAAAGTAATTATGCTAGTGTGATGTTAGCACAGAAATAGACAAATGGAGCAAAATAAGCAGATCATATGTGCACGGAAGTTGGATCTATGTCACAGGTTGAATTGCAATTCACTGATAGGAGGATGGGGTTTTAAATAAATAATGTCAGGACAACTGGTAATTCTCACGAGGGAAGAATTGAAATAGGAATTCTGGTTCCTATTGTATATAGAACTCAATTCCAGGGGCATTAATTCTCAAAACAAAAAAGTAGAACGTTAAACCATTTAAAAGGGAAGGTGAAAGGATATTCTTATTATCTTAAGAATTTCTTCCATCACACACAAAAAGCATAAAGTAAGATATTAAAAAACTGACTACATCAAAATTAATATTTATGCTTACTCAAAGGAAACCATAATAAGATGAACTGAAAAGCTCTGAATTGAAAGAAGATATGTGCAAAACATATACCTAACAAAGCATTACTAGTCAGAAAATACGAAGAGTCCCTGAAGATCAGTAAGAAAAAAGACAACCTAGCAGAAAAATAGGCAAGATACACGAAAAGGCATGTCCACTGAGGATGAAGTATGGACAGCGGAAAACATGCAGGCGGTTGCTAAGGAGGTTTCCTTAGTAGTCAGAGTAATTCACAATCAGGTTGCTCTGAGATACCACTTCATGCTCAGCAGATTGGCAAAAATTGAACATTCGGTCAATACTATTGGTAAAAACCTGGAAGAAGGGGATTTCTTACAGGCTATTGGCTGATGTCTTAGTCAGTTTGGATTCTATAATGTACACCATAGACTGGGCTGATTAAGCAACAGAAATGTGTTTCTCACAGTCCTGGAGACTGGAAGTCCAAGATCAGGATACCAACGTGGCTGGGCTCTGGGGAGGGCTCTCTTCTTGCCTTGTAGATGGCCATCTTCTGGCTCTGTCCTCACGTGGCAAAGAGAGAGATCATCTCTCTCGTGTCTTTTCTATTTGTGAGGATCCATCCTCATGACACAACCACCTCTCAAAGACCCCCACCTCCAAATGCCATCGTATTGGGGGTTAGGGATTGGAAGTCTGAATTTTAGGGGGACACCGTCAGCCCAAAGCAGCTTGATAATGGATTGGCAGAAACCTTTTTGAAAACGATTTTGCAGTATTTTGTAACATCGAAGATGTTCGTGCCCCATGGACTAGCAGTGCCACCCCTGTAACATACTCCAGAACAGTGGTTCTGAATCAGGGGCGACTTTGCTCTCCAGAGGGACGTTTGGCATGGTCTGGAGACACTTTCAGTTGTCGTATTTTGAGGGAAAGATGCTACTGACATCTCTTGGGTAGAGGCCAGGGATGCTGCTATGTACGATGCATTGCACAACCCCTCTCTGCAAAGTAATAACTTGCCCCAAATGTCAATGGTTTTGTTGTCAAGTAGTCCTGTTCTAGGAATAGCTTATGTATGCACAAGGGGCAAATATCTTATGTATGAACGAGGGGAACATTGGAAAACTCCCATGGGTTCAATTTCAGCACTGGTAAAACCTAATCTGGAAAAAAAGAAATTAAACCACGAGGAAGTTGATTTAAAAAGTCGGACTGTCACGTACAGATTCATCTTTCGCATATTGAAGTTGCCGCTCACCGGGACAGTATCTTGACAGTGACATGCCCTTTCAAATTCCACCAAACGCTGCTTACGACCTACTGGTGAGGAAGAGCACAAGACATATAAGAACAGGAGCCGCAGCAGCGGACAGGACCAACGAGTCAGAGCTCACCCAAGAGCTCACAGGTCTCGTCTGTTTCTCTGTCACCCAAGTAGCTGCTGAGGAATCTTTGGCACAGCAGGCTCTGTGTGAATGCAAATGTCCATCGTGATATTATTTGCAATGAATGGAAATAGTGTCTATTCCCTTTTCAGCCACAGATATCAAAGTGGGTAAAATTTGAAAATTCATTATTGAGTAAAAAGCAGAATGTGGAAGAAGTATGCCAGGGTGATGAAATTAGGAAAGAGGTAAACAGATGCGTGAGGATAGTGGCTACCAAATGAGGGAAGCAGATGGGACATGGCTAATATGCCGTTTAAGTTGAATGGTGGGCCCACTGAGGCTGTTTATTATTTGTTATTCTTTGAATGTAGTAAAATCTTGAAGTAATGTGTCCAAGGATAGCACCGCTCCCTGATGATGTTTATTTGAATCTTCCTTGAGTCCATCCGGGATCACTTGGGCACAAGGGACTTTCACTGTTGTGTGTGTGTGTGTGTGTGTGTGTGTGTGTGTGTGCATGTGAGTGCACTTTTTTTTTTGAGGCAGTCAGAAATACAACGGACTTTTTTGGAAACCGCCTTATTGAGCCTTAGAAAATATGTGTTATCTCTATGTTGTTTGGCATTCTTACCACATTTCATACTCGAAATCACTTTTTTAAATAACAGGAAACTTCTCTACATAAAAGTATTTTATGGGGTCATATTGGCCAGCCAGGCCACTTGTTAATTTTTTCATTCTGGAAATAAACACTGAATAAGAAGTGCCCGATGAAACTAAGTTTTTTTGTACTTGGAAGGAAATCTTGGAGGCTACATATAGTTTATGTATCCTGGAGACTTTCTACTAAGAATAAAATGCAGAAGCTATAAAAAAAAAAAAAGAAAAAAGTAAGAGGCTGGGAGTGGTGGCTCATGTCAGTAATCCCAGCACTTTGGGAGGAAGAGGCGGGCAGACAGCTCGAGCCCAGGAGTTCAAGACTAGCCTGGGAAACATAGCAAAACATTGTCTCTACAAAAAATTTAAAAATTTGCTGAATGTGGTGACGCACCCCATAGTTCCAGCTACTCGGGAGGCTGCGGTGAAAGGATCACCTGATCCCAGAAGGTCGAGGCTGCTGTAAGCGGTGATCATCCTGATCACGCCTGGGCAACAGAGTGAGACCCTGACTAGAGAAAAAAAAGTGAGAGACATATTTGACTATATAAAAAGTTTTTTTTTGCACGGTGAAAGAGGTCCCAAATAGCATCAAGAGGCGAATACTAGATCTAGAAAAAAATACTTGAATGCTGACAACAGGCAAAGAGCAACTGTTGCCCTGGGTGCCGTAAAAATGGAGACAAGGAGCTCCCTACTTGGGAAAAATGGACGAAGGATAGGAATAGACAATCCTCAGAGGTGCAAATCGAATCCAAAAGACCAAACCACATGTGCATAATGTGTGTGTGAGAAACGGTGCTCAAGTTCACCAACAGACAGAGAAACACAAATAAAACCAACAAGGACATCCATTGCTGTGCTAAGCCAGGGCTTGACCATGTGGCTCCTTGAGCCACGGTCGCCATGCTTTCTAACCTTGGCCCCCTCCTAGCCTCTGACCCACTGCCTGGCCCTGCTCTTTGATCAGTGCCTTGGTGATTTTCCCTCCTTCAAATGGATGCCCCAGTGGCTGGACCTCCTCTGCGTTTTGTGCCCAGGTATTAGCCCTCCTCTATGATGGGTGCCACAGTGGCTGGTTCTCGTCTGTGATGGGTGCCCCATTGACTGGCTCTTTTCTATGATGCATGTTTCAGGGTCTGACCCATTTTTGTGTTGGGTGCCCTAGTGACTGTCCTTCCTCTATGACTGGTGACCCAGTGACTGACCCACCTCTGTGATGGGCGTCCCTATCTTGGGGAGGTGAATCTCCTCTCTCTCTCTCAAATACTTTGTAAATAAACTGCATTTTCCAACCTAAAAGAAAAATCACAAGGACATATCACTTTCCACCTATCAGAGTGACCACACTTGCAGCATGCTGAAGAATGGACTGATCATGGGAATACAGAAAACACACAAGCCGGGCTCGGTGGCTCAGCCTGTAATCCCACGCCTTGGGAGGCTGAGGTGAGTGGATTGCCTGAGCCCGTGGGTTCGAGACCCGCCTGGGCAACCTGGTGAGACCTCATCTCTACAATAAATCAAAAAATCAGCCGGGTGTGGTAGCGCAGGCCTGTAATTCTGGCTACTCGGAAGGCTGAGGCGGAAGGATCGCCGGAGCCCAGCAGGTCGAGGCTGCGGTGGCTGGGAGCGGCCACTGCACTCCAGTCTGGGTGACAGACTCCGACTCAAAAAAAAAAAAAAAAAAAAGAAAAAAGAAAACACACACATTGAAGAAGAAGGGGTGGTGTGTTACAGAGTCTTGGGAAGGTGATCTGTCAGCATTTATTTGAATAAAGGAAGATACTGAATGTTCCCAAAACAAATAAATTATGAATGTCTGAGGTGATGGATAGGTAATTATCCTGAGCTGATCACTACACGTTATATGTTTTGAAACATCACTGTGTACTCCATGAATATTGTTATTTCTTGATTTAAAAAATCTTTTAAAAATAGTTTAGACCTTCCAACCAGCAATTCCACTCCTGGGAATCCCTCCTTTAGAAATAAAAGTAGCACTGCCCTTGGAGGACATGGCAGCAGGACACCAAGGGTCCATCGCTCTCCGACGTCACTCAGCACTGACGGCGAAGAGGACGTGTGCCCGCAGGAATTGGTGCCGTGAGCTGTGAGGCGGCCTCAGCTTGCCAGTCGGCCTCGCAAAGGGGTGAACCCCGGCTTCCCCCAGATGCCAGGAGCGATTTCCACAAGGTGTTGATGAGTGCGAAAAGTGAGAAGCAGAAAACTGTGGAGATGATGGATTCGATTTGTCCAGCCATGACCCCCCAGTCCCTGTGCGTATGCACGCATGCGCGTTATATGCCAGTCTGGAGAAAAACATGAAGCAAGTTGCTAAGATCGACTGTCTGGTGGGGGATGCGGCAGGAGGGTGGGGAGGAGAAGCGACGATGACAGAAGCATTGTGCATGAAAGGCGCCTATTCTGGGAAAATCCCACAGAGGCAGCTGCCCCTGAACAGAAGCACGGTGGCGGGGTCACCCGCGTGTTCCTGGGATTACCCCTGGGTGGCAAGGTTCGAGGTGCCTTTGTCTTCTTTATGTCTGCCTGTTTGAATTCTTTAGGATGAGCATGTATTATTCATGGAAACAGAAGGAGCCCACAGAAAGCTGTTTTCACTGAAAGGTGTTTGAAAAGAAAGAAGCCGGGCTCGGTGGCTCAGCCTGTCATCCTGCGCCTTGGGAGGCAGAGGTGAGTGGATGGCCTGAGCCCGCGGGTTCGAGACCCGCCTGGGCAACTTGGTGAGACC
>NW_007018974.1:18863-19789 GCF_000164805.1 Carlito syrichta
TCGGAAGGCTGAGGCAGAAGGATGGCTGGAGCCCAGCGGGTCGAGGCTGCGGTGGCTGGGAGCGGCCGCTGTACTCTGGTCTGGGCGGCAGAGTGAGACTCCGACTCAAAAAAGAAAAGAAAAGAAAAGAAAGAAGAATGTCCAGGCTTGGGGACCCTGCAGCTGGCCAGTGGCCCCTCCCCGGTGCTGATGCGTGATGGAGAGCGGGGGCCTCGGCTCCACACCCCGCGTGGCTGATCCACGCTGTTGCTGGAGGAGAGCCCTCCAGACCGGCAAGTCCCGTCTCCCTGCCCCAGCAGGGACTCCGATGCTGGGGAAACGCCTCTGCTCCCTTTGTCACTGCCGAAAGATGAACCAGGCTCACCTTTGTCTTTTTTTCACTTAAAAAAAGGTTGAGATAGTTGTATATTCACATGCAAGTGTGAGAAATAACACAGAGGCTCGCATACACCCTTCACTCGTTCCCCTCAAAGGGGGCATCTTGCAAAGTCATAGTATTTATCACAACCAGGAAATTAACATGGATGCAATCCACCTACATTTTTCAGACTTTCCTGGCGTAACGTGAACTTGTGTGTGCACGGGCATGTGTGAGTATGTGGTTCCGGGGCATTTTACCACAGGTCGATGTTTGTGTGTCCACTGCCAGAGTCAAGGTATAGAACAGTTCTATACATGGAGGCTTTCAGTCACCCTTCCTCCAAGAAGCCCCCTGGACTCCCTAGAAAGCCCTGGGAGTTCCTTCCTCTACAGTTTTTTTTTTTTTTTTTGAGTTGGAGTCTCACTCTGTTGCCCAGACTGGAGTGCAGTGGCCACTCCCAGCCACCGCAGCCTCGCCTGCTGGACTCCGGCAATCCTTCCGCCTCAGCTTCCAAGTAGCCGGAATTACAGGCATGCGCTACCACGCCCGGCTGATTTTTTTTTTT
>NW_007018974.1:19879-23734 GCF_000164805.1 Carlito syrichta
CCCGCGGGCTCAGGCAATTCACTCCCCTCAGCCTCCCAAGGCGCGGGATGACAGGCTGAGCCACCGAGCCCGGCCTTCTGCAGTTTTTTTAAGGGACAGGATCTTGCTCTGGTGCCCAGGCTGGAGTGCAGTGGCACAATCAAAGTTCATTGCAACTGGACCTCCTGGGCTCAAGTCATCCTCCCACCTCAGGCTCCCAAGTAGCTGGGACGACAGGCACGTGCCCCCTCACCTGTTTAATTTTTTAATTTTTCTGTAGAGACTGGGTCTCACTGTGTTGGCTAGACGGGTCTCCAACTCCCGGCTTCCAGCAATCCATCCTCCTGCCTTGGCCTCCCAAAGCGCTGGGAATCCCAGGGTTGAGTCCCCGCACCCAGCCCTGGGTTGCTTCATCAGAATCAGTCGATCTCAACAACTCGTTCCATAGTTTTCTCCAAAATGGTAGATAACGTGAGCCAACCCGTGAGCTCTGAGGGCGGTGACAGCTGTTTCCTTGCTGCATTCCTGGTGCCCAGGCAGAGTGCCAGCATGCAGTAGATGTGTGCAAGTGGCCTCAGATCCTCCATGGAGCTGGAGGGTCCAGACTGCCCGTCTACCCTTTAAGCCTGTCGCTCACTCCTTGCCTCAAGAGCCCTCCATGGCTCCTCTCAACTGGAAGGTCAAATCCAAAGGCCGGGCTTCATCTCACTGTTCTCTCTCCTTGGGACATTCTTTCTCTTCCTGTTCTGCTAGTTAGTTAGCACTCAGCTAACTTCCTCAAGAGAGACTCTGTCCCCTCAGACCTAGTCAAACTCTGTGTCACACCACCACCTAGCACCTTTTCTTTCTCCTAAGGCATGATCACAGCTGCAGATAGGTAATTGCATAATTCATAATAACTAGAGATATCCTGGGACTTGCGATGCGAGAATTCTTGTGGGAAAGGGTCTTTGCAGATGGAATTAAGTTATGGAGCTTGATGAGATCCTCCTAGATTATCTGGGTGAGTTCTAAATCCAACAAGTGTCCTGATAAAAGGCAGAAGAAGGGACACAGGCACGGAAGAGGAACCCGTGTGCGTGGAGGCAGAGATGGAAAGGGTGCAGCTACAAGCCAAGGAAGGCCTGGAGCCTTCAGAGGCAGGAAAGACCCTCCCCAGAGGCCCTGGAGGAAGCCCAACCCTGCCAACACCTTGGCTTCGGACTTCGGCCTGGCAAAGCTGCGAGAAAACGATCGTCTGTTGTTTGAAGCCTCCCGGGTTGTGGTGGTGTATGCTGGCAGCCCTAGGAGATGAATGCACTCATTTAATCCCCACTCAAACCTGTGAGGTTATTACACGATAAACCTGATTCTACAGAAGAGGAAACAAATGGTTCAACGACTTGCCCAAGGCCACCAGCTGGTGTGTGGCAGAGCCTGGATTCAACCCTAACACTGGACTCCTGCGGGGCGGCAGTAACCACACTCCGCTCTGCCTCTCAAAAGCTGCAGGAACTGCAAAGGCCGTCTACTCTGGCCTTGACCAACATCCCAACATCATCAAAGTGGACAGCCCCTTGCAGGGGCTGGGAGCGCACGACTTCTCCAAGAGGAGCCTTTTTGCTGAGAAGAGGCTTTGTCTTTGTCTTCATGGTGAGCTGAAGCCTCTCTCCCTCCCCGCTAGGCTCCAGGTCTGGGCTCACACCACGAGTCACGGAACGCCAGAGAGAGCAGCTGGGCCCTGGAGGCTGCCACGTGGCCACTTGTGTCCCTGGGTCCTGCCTTTCGTGTTGGATAAGGGGATCTTGGTGGTACCTACTTTACCGGGTCATCGTGAGGGGTGGATGCAGTGAGAAGCCGAGGGAGTTTAGGCGGCAGGTCCTTCCAAGGCCTGGGAGTCTGACTCTGGCTTCAGGTGGTCATGTGTTCTGGAGTATTTTGCAAAAGTGAGCTATTTTAGCTGTGATTGGTTGAGTCAGCTGCTGGGATGCTGTAACAAGGCTGCCCAGGTCAGACAGCACAAGCCACAGAGACTTAGTTCTCATGGGTCTGGAGGCTGGACGCTCCAGAGGCCTCTCTCCTTGGCTTGCAGAGGCCTCTTCTCCTGTGTCCTCACAGGGCCGCCCCTCGCGTCCTAATATCCTCTTCTTGGAAGGACACCAGGCGTATTGGATTAGGGACTGCACTGATGACCTCATCCAAGCCGAATGACCTCGCTAAAGGCCCTGTCTCCAACCACAGTCCCATTCTGAGGTGAGGGCTTCGACATATGAATTCTGTCTTTTGTCTCTTTCTCTCTGACCTCCTGTCATTCCAGGTGCTCTCATGTTTGGGGCTGTTGGGGCGACCAAGGGCATTTTGGGGACTTAGCTAAAGGGAAGTTCAGTCGGGGATGCTTTGTTTTGGGCTTAGTGGGATGTGCTTCTGTGGGCCTAAGCCAATCTGTATTGGTCAAGTTGTTGCTCGCTGGTTAGGCTAGTGGCTTCCAGGAGTGCCCTTGACCATACTGGGTCGATCCCCGGCATTGGGCCAGAAGCATGTGCTATGGTGCCAGACACCAGGAGTCTATGGGCAGAGGAAGTGACACGAAGCTTGAAATGCAATTCTTCCAACACGGGAGACCTGGATTTGCTGGTCACAAAGCAACCTGGGACTCTCCCCTTCTGAGACTCCATAGCAGATGTCAGAATCAGGTGGGGCATTCAGTAAAATACTGATTCCTGGGCCCAGCTTCTCACAGGCTTCAATTCTGTGAGGTGGAGGGAGAAGGAAAGGAGTGTTCACACAAAAGCACGAGGGATGCATTTTTCATCTGCTTCTCCAAGGTGCCCGTGATGGGCACTGAAGTTTAGAAGGTATTGGTCTAGTCATCTTCTGGCTTGAAATTGTTCAGTTGCCTTTCTTTCTTTTTTTTTTTTGAGTCGGAGTCTTACTCCGTCACCCCGACTGGAGTGCAGTGACGCTCCCGGCCACCGCAGCCTCACCCTCCTGAGCTCCGGCGATCATCCCGCCTCAGCCTTCCAGGTAGCCAGAACTATAGGTGCGCGCTACCACGCCCGGCTAATTTTTGATTTATTGTAGAGGCGAGGTCTCGTCAAGTTGACCAGGCTGGTCTCAAAACTGCGGGCACAGGCGATCCTCTCGCCTCGGCCTCCCAAAATCCTGGGATTACAGGCTGAGGTACTTGGGCTAGGACTCCAATCTACTTTTTTTAGTGGGGAGGGGACACAGTTCAGCCTGTAACACCTCAGAAGGTGACCTTATTTGGAAATAGAGTCATCGCAGATGGAATGACTTAAGACGAGACCATACTGGAGTGGGGTTGGTCCCTAACCCAGGATGACTGTTGTCCTCATAGAAAGGGGAGTTTTTTTAGCCGGGCGTGGTATGTTTATTTATTTGGGTACTATTACTAGAGACAGGGTCTAGCTGCATTGCCCAGGCTGAAGGGCTGTGGTGCGATCGCAGCTCACGGCAGCCTGGAGCTCTGAGGCTCCGGGGATCCTCCCACCTCAGCCTCCCGAGTAGCCGGGACTGCAGGAGCGGCCACCATGTCCAGCTAATCTTATTGATTTTTGGGGTGGAGATGCGGCTCTCGCCGCAAGGTTGCCCAGGCCAGCCCGGAACTCCTGGTCTCCCGCAGTCCTCCAGCCTCGGTCTCCTGAGGTGCGGAGACTGCAGGCTGGAGCCCCTGTGCCCGGCTGCTTTCTAAGATCCTCAGTGCGCCCTGTGTCGCCCAGTCCAGGCGTCCCTCGTGCTGTTCCCTCGTGTGGACGCTCCTTGCCTTTCCCTGCTCGAACGGAAGCTCGGGGCAGGCAGGGGGTTCCGCGCTCGGTCGCGGTGTCCCACACTGTAGTGCCTGCGGGCACACAGCAGGCGCTCGGTGTTTGCCCAACG
>NW_007018975.1:0-1561 GCF_000164805.1 Carlito syrichta
AGGCTGCTGTTTACATGCTGAGGATACAAAGAATCAGTCAGAGTCCTTGCTCATTAGTGAAATGGCTATGTACGCAACCCGGCACATGAGGTTTTCTAGTGGTCTAACAGACAGCTGCTTGGGGTACAATTGTGCAGACAGGATGGAGCCAACGCATTTTCATTAGAAAGTTAAGAACTGAAAAATGACTCTAACATGTCAAAGCATGAATTGTAGGTGGACAATTGGCGCTATCAAGAGTGATGTATACTTTTACAGGAGGTAATGAAAATTGAGCATTACAAATATGATGTATTCAATGCTCTCTAGATGAAGCATTTGGGGTGTGTGTGAAGCACTGAATGTGTAAGTGCACGCACACACATGCACGCGCGCACACACCCACACACACACGTGGTGTGTCAGTGCTTGAATCTGGAGTGGCAGCCGTCGAAAGATAAAAGAGCTTATAATGACCTCTCGGGAGTGTTATCATGAGTATGACAAGGAACCACTATTGAAGATGAGCTCACAATTATACTTCAGCATTTCCTCCTTCTAGAAGCCCACCCTGGTTTTAGTTATCCCATCTTCTATGATCCTACAGCATCCTGGATCCATCTCTATCATAGGTATCACTTACCACCCAGACTACAGACTGATGAACTCCTCTGACTATGAATGCTTTGATCCACTAATATTCTATATGTTACATTAACTAAGAGGCTTCATTAGGAAGTTTTGAGGGCAATCTTATTCATCTTTGTATCCTTAGCACGTAGCAGAGTTATGAAATCAACTTAAAAAATAATACATTTGTGTGTGAATGCTTGTGATAAGGTTTGCCCTTTAGAAATACTCCTCTTAGAGCTACACAAATAATGGCATACATTGAGAATGCAGATGTTGCTTTCAAGCCATATACAGCTTTTCTACTCTCAGGTCTTTTCCTCCGATTTGGGGGGTCCTTCCCCCAAGTGCTTGCTGGGACGGTGCCTCAGCAAAAATTCGGAAATGCACAACTGCTGTTCTTCTTTAAATTTTGAAAATAAACCTAAATGTTTATACCATTTTGATTAGATACAAAAATATAATTAAGTTGTCAGTCCTGAGCATCTGAATATGTTGAATAATTTATTACAGGTGATCTATCTAGAATAGGCAGTAGACACATAAATAAACAAGTTTTTCCCTGACCAGAAAAACATGAAGTTAAACTGGATAAGCACACACACACACACACACACACACACACACACACAAATATATGTGCACATTTACATGTCTAAATATATGTAGACATACTGTATATCAACATGAAAACAGATAGGAAGTTTACAAAGGAGCTCTCAAAACTTTATATTAACCTATGACTACTTAGGCAGTCAACCATACTGAATATACTAACCAGCATCCCTCAGTACCAGTCCTCAGCGCCAAGCAGTCAGATTGTTTTAAATCTTCATTTAAATGGCATGAAATTTCTAATGTTGGCAAGTCTTTGATTTACTTATATGCTATATATTACATAAAAAGAGCCTTAAAAAGTTTTCACACACACACACACACACACACACACACA
>NW_007018976.1:0-16451 GCF_000164805.1 Carlito syrichta
CCCCCCCCCCGTGCGACCGCAGGGGCACCCATCCCCGTGGGACGGACACTAGGTCCAGCCGGGCGACATCAGAGGCGTGTCTCCGACAGAGGGCTAGGTCAAGGGCGGGGCTGCGGGAACCTCGAGGTGCCACGAGAATCGGCTGGCACTCCCACCCCAGGGTCCTCATGGGAACCACTGCCCAGGGAGCAGCGCGGGCTTGCGGGCGTGGGTGTCGGGCCCTGGGGCCCTCTGTGTCCTACTGGGCATGCTGTGCCTGCCGGGCTCCGTGGGCTTCCCCCTAGGACACCGCTTCGTGTTTTCTTTCTGGGGCGCTAGGGCCGCCCTGTGCGCCCCAGGAAGCCGGAGGCTGTGCCCTCCACGCAGACGCTGGGTGTGCACGCAGTGGCACGTGCAAGAGCATACACCGACCCCGCAGGGGTTCCTGGAGCTCGTCCTGCTGACCACTGGCCGCCGCCCTCAGGAGGACACCGTGGGCACTTGCTACGTCGCTCTTGAACCTGCGTCTCCCATCACCCAGTCTGCGATTCTTATCGCGAAACCCGGCGTCTGTACAGCAAGGCGCAGAGAAAACTGCACCCCAGGATGTCAACACCCAAGTGCCTGCAGGGCAGTGTTTGGTACAGCCAGTGTCTCCCTCAGTGCCCCGTGGAGGGGATGGCAGCCGGTCCAGGTCGGCGCCCCGGACCTCTTGATGCCCACTCTCTGGCTGCTGGCCAGCGGACCCTTTACCTCGCTCCGAGCGCCTGAAGTGCACTGTGCTGCCGGGACCGGATGGCGCCCAATGTAGACCCCCAGGACCTGGGCACTGCTGACGTCAACCTGGGAAATCCAAAGACACAGAAGAGTAAGCCAGTGAGGTGGGGGCTGACTGGTCACGTTCCCGGCCCCAACGCTCCAAGGCCACCGAACTGAGATCGTCGTCTCATCTGCAACGCACACACCATACTTATTTTCTTCCTCCTTTTGCATCCCAGAATATTTCCACATCATTCTACTCGACGTAGGCCAATCTATTTTCATTTCAGAGCCATGGGCATGCTGCTCACTGGACAGCATCTGCCTTGGACCCGTGCCTTCAGTGTCAGCAGTCTTGGTGTGTGCCCGTGGGTGTGCGTTTGAGTGAAGCCAAGTGGGGTTTTTATGCGCACTGTGTTTTTCTGGTTCTCAGAGAACATTAAGTGGGCCTGTGGGAGCGTGACATGCGTGGGAAGCTACGGTGGGGGGACGGCCCGTTGCTGATGCTCCCCCCGACACGATGACGTGTGTGCGCTCCCGACGCATCACCGTGTGTCCGTGTGCACACCCAGGCACAGGCCGTGTGCAACTCGGGTTCCCCAGAGAGGAGCACATCTGCCCCCGCTGACTGGGGGCGCCTGCTCTGCTGCCTCTGTTTTGTGAGTCTCTTGACATCAAGGTTTCCCTGACAGCTCCAAGTCGGATTCAGTGGCACGTCTGACCTGACAGAAACGTGCGCTGCACAAGCTGTGATCGTTTTCTCCACCGGTCTCTTCCCACCCCGCGTCCTCTGTTGCTATGCTCTTGTTTTCTCTCTCTGCGGCCCAACATGTATTGCAGCTCATTTGCATGTTTTAGCTCCCACGAAGGCACAAGACGTGACTCGGCCACTTCAGTCTGCCCTGGGTGACCCTGCCAGCTCATCTCGGAAAACAGGAGTGATTGGGCACCGTGAGTGCAGAAGAAAGAAAACTGCCCAGCCACCTCCCAAAATACACACACACACACACACACACACACACACACACACACACACACTGTTGTGAGAACACAAGACAGCAGGTGTGGTGCGTCAAACCGTGCTCAGTGCCTCTCCACATTCCTCTAAATGTTTCAGCTTCCGGCATGCATGTTATTTTCCGCTCCATTTACTTCCTTATTTTACACATACACACGGGAACATCTAAAAGCACATTTACAATTACAAAATGGGAAATGTGTGAAGCATCAGCAATCCAATCGCCCGCTGGGAATGCTCACTGCAGACAGATGAGTCTGCGCACTCCTGAAGTTTTATGATACTGATGCGTGTATATTTCTATCAGACACGTAAGCGGCTTAACCTTGTACAGGCGACTTGAATCTTCTCCAGGATTCACACGTGGCACCATCTTTAGGCGCGCGAAACCCTTGAAGGGACTACTTTCAACCGACAACCCAAATACCAATTCCAGCTGTGCTTTTGATGACAAAGACCAGGCCTCCTTAAGCGAGGCCATCAGAAGGGGAGGGTGTTAAGCAAAGTCCCCAGTGTCCCTCTCACCCCGTGCTTTGGCCCATCACCCAGTGACCTTCCATCAAGGGTTGCATCTACTCTTGCAGAGGCTTTTCTCTTCAGATTTTGTACGAGTGAAAACACAGCTGTGTCCTCTCCCTCTAGAGAGGCAGGTATGGTGGTGGGTTGCTAGGTGGGCGGGTGGACGGATGGATGGACAGACAGAAGACGGACGGACACACAGAAGTGGACATATACAGAGACAGATACGTTGGTTGATGAGGATTGATTGATAGAGGTGGATTTTTAGAGGGATAGATACCTAGATGGATAGGGATAGATGAAGGTAAATGGATAAAAAGTGATGGACAAAGATAAGATATCTAAGTGAGAGGGGTGATAGATACACAGGACAAAGCGGAGAGAGAGAGAGATGATGGATATATACAGAGAGAGACAGACACAGAGCTATAGATACAGAAATACAGGAGTAGAGACGACAAAGATGGTAGTTACACAGAATGATAAACAAGGTGATGATGGGTCAATGGATACAGACAAAGAGAGAGGTAAAGAAAGAGGTGATGGATAGATCATAAACGGGACAGATAAAGACAGATCTACCCACATCTCCAGGCACACCTACATGTGCCTATGAATCCGCCTTTGCTCTCCAGGATGGATGTGATCATCAAAGAACACTGCCAACAGCAAACCCAGTTTTTAAAGTAAACCCCAATTCTCTGAGTGTGCACGGGTGAAGACGTACCCAACATTTTTTTCCCCAAAGAAAATCAAACACCGCCGGTAGGGTGAGAATACACAGAGGAAAACGAGAGGAAAGTCCTGTGAGTAGTGCCTCCACAATGTTTGGCACCATAGTCAAGTTTCGCTCACCAAGAAATAGCATTTTCAGAAGAGTTGTTTCTCTTGTGGGGTCTAACTTTGGTCCATTCCATTTGTGCTTTAGTTGAGGGGTGCAGACGCTAGGCAACCGTGAGGTTTCATTTCTCAATCAACAGCTGGGGTTTGAGGGGGATTTTTGGGAAGCTCCCTGTTGATTCCTTTCCCAGGTGAGGGCTTTATTTCCTTCTTGGGAAGAAACAGGAGAACCCAATCCTCAGCATGTTGCCTCAGAGCGGGGCTCCCTTCTTGATTCGACCCCCCCACACTCCGTTCCACAGAGGCAGGAGTTCTCCCTCACCTCGGCGCCCCCCTATGCCACGGGAGGTTTGCGGTGGCTTCTGTTCGGCTGTTGAGGGTGTGACTCTAAACGCTCCTCGAGACGTGTGTTTCCGTACCGGCAAGAGTTGGCAGTCCCCGTTAGCATTTTAAAGGCAGTTTCTAAAGTTGCTTTTCTAGAGAAAATGCATCCCTGCCTGTCTCGGCGCTTTCCTTGCCAGATGAATCAGCACACACTTTCCTGCAGACTGCTTTGAAAGGTTTTGAGGTTGCCAAGAGTGTGTGGTGCCCTCGTAGCACAGCTGGGTGACGACTCACGTGTTCACCTTTTCCCTTATTGTGTGCCCTAAGGTCATGGGTTGATAGAGGACATGCCACGTGGGGAGCGGGGTCGTTGTGGACATGACACGTAGACGGTGAGCCTCACACACTACAGACTCATGGACTGCCCTCGGTTCTCATAGACATCAGAAATCAGCCTTGTCTGTCACTTGCTATTTGGGGAGCCCTGACCCCATACCACGTGGGGAGCTCTGGCCCCGAGTGTCAGCGCACACATTCACATGACCACGGCTCTGCCTCTCGTTTCCTCAGACAAGCACGAAGTCGCGGCAGCTCCCTGGGGCGGCACACGCCCTCAAGAGCCGCCCTCAAGAGCCACCCGCTACCCAGAGAGGGCGACTTCGGAGTGCGGGACCACGGGACTGTACACAGTTATCGCTTCTCACCGGGGCCGATGCTAAGACTGGAGGAGACGTTCTCGGCTTGAACGGCCACCCCTCATGCCCGGTTGGGGTGTTTCTCACGCCCAGAGGCCACCTTTCCTCCCGGGGTGCTCTGTCACCCTCCGATCCCTATTCCCTGCCACGGGGGAGCCCTCCAGTAGCCCCAAGCCACTCACAAAGCCACGCGCGGCATTGGGGTGCACTGCAAGGGCTGCCCCTCGTTCCTGTTTTCCCAAGGTTCTCAGAAATGTCGAGTGACAGCAGACAGATTCATAGGAAAAAAGGCCTCGGCACGGGCACCGGCCCCTTCGGGGTTTTCTCCCATGAATCCGATTCGGTCGGCTGCCTTCCGGCAAAGCTTCAGAGGACAAACGGGAAGCTTCCCTTGGGCCCCTCCACCTTCGGTTTCTGTGTCGTCTCTAACGTCCGGGGAGCGAAGGAGGTGGGGAAGGGACCCGTGGGACCCGAGACCCCTCGAAATGAGGACGGGGAGCAGGTGAGCTCCTGCTAGGATGTCGTCGGGACCCGGGAGGTGCCCCCCACCCCTCAGGAGAGAGCGGGCCACCGATGCTGCTGCCGGTGCTGGCCCTTCTGCGGGGGTGTGATGAAGGGGGCGCTTCTGGGGCAGCCCGCATTGTGGGCCGTCTCCCTCTATGGCAGCCACGTGTCCCTCGTGTGTGGAGGGTGCTGCTGGGGGACTGTGAGAAGGGCAGGAGCCGTGGGGAAAGCACAGCCTGTTCTCCTCCCGGCCCCACCCCGTTAAGACCTAACCTGGCAGACCCCCCCAGGGAGCCAGGTGGTGGTGGGGACGTGGGCCTGCAGGTCTGCTGTGCCTCCAACCTGCTTCCTCCCACAGCTGGGGCTGTGAGACGGAATGCGACAGCACATCCTGCTGGGTCAAGCTGTTCCTCGGAAACATGGAGACAGAGCTCTGTGGGCGGCATGCACGCTCCCACACACGCCGCAGCGAGGCTCAGAACCTCTGGGGTGGAGCTTGTCTCATGCCTCCAGAGTGAGGAAGGGGCCCTTGCTGATGTCACTTCACTGGCCTAGCTTCGTTAGTGGCCTGATTACGGAAAACGTGTCTTTCAGAGAAGATGCGCCTCGCGGCACAGGTCAGCTACCCGGGAGCAGTCAGTATGACCTCTGCGTGGCGCAAGATGACGGCAGGCACTCCAGTCCTGCCCACGCTGTCTCATTGCCTCCTCATTTCAGATCCCTCTCTCCTAGGCCCCACGCAGAACTTTCTACAAGGAGGAGGTGTCCAGTAAGTAAAGACGCAGTGTGAGGGCCGACCCCACCATCGCCCAAGGTCAGAAGCGCTCGGGTCTCTGCGGAAGGGAGCTCAGGCGACACTGCCCTCACACAACAGGTGTCACCTCAGCACGGGGAGCGGGGTTGGGGGTGACACACCACCCGATCTCCTGGGTCCCCCATCCTCGGGCGCTGCCGGCCTCTCGAATAAGCAGGAAGAATCAGAGCACTTCATCTCCAACAAACGCCACGCGCTCCGGCACACACTCACACTCACGCACAGACGCCATCACACTGACAGCAGACACCTACTGGTGTTGATGCTTCTACAGTACTCCCTCTCTCCGGTCTGTGAGTATCCTTGTGAAATGTGTCTGCGGCCAGGGAGGCACGGCTTACCCTGGTTGTCGTGGCAACCAGAATGTCATCAAAACGTTTTCCTTGACGCTCCCTTTCTATGGAAACCAGGAAGTACTAATGCATCCTCGGGGACACGGCACCCCTCTCGATCTCACTCAGTGGCACTCTGCCCAGTCCGGCGAGTGAATGACTGAAGTGTCAGGGACGCGACCGGGTCTTCGCCTGGAATAGGCGTTGGGGCCGGGAGACCTTTCACAAAACGGGTGAGGGAGGAAGGAAAGGGAGAGGCTAGCGGTTCTGTTCGCCCTTGAGACCCACACACTCAGGACCCGGGTCGCGCAAAGGGCCGGGAACGTGTGTGCTCACTTACAAGTGACCCGCAGGGGAGAAAGCACCTGAGCACGGGGCACCTGCACATCGGAGGAAGGCAGAGAGGTCACTCAGGTGGTGACAGGGCCAAAGGGCCCTGGGTCTACACTGGGACCGCGGTGTATTGCCAGGGTCGGTGGCACACAGGGTCCCTGTGAAGAAACACCCTCCTCACGGTGCCCGTGAACCAGGCCGTCAGGGAGGCAGGGACGGGCGGCCCTCGCCTCTTGGAGACCTGTGCTCAGTGGGTCCTGGCGAAACCACATGCCGATGCTTGAGATGCACCGAGGTCGGGTCCTTACACCCGGGGCACGGCGCACCCCTCCTCCCTCACAGCCCACCATCCAGACCAGAAAGCCGGAGCTGTGCTCGGGGCACCTCTCTCTCCTGCTTGGGAGGCAGAAGCGACCACGAGGCGGTGGTCAGTCCTGGGCAGGGACGGGAGGACACAGTGCGGAGTTCCGGGGCTCTCCCGTTTCTGTGGTGTGGACACTCCCAGCACGGCTAGGCTCAAGACCCTGATACCAGGTGCCCGAGTGCTGGGCTGGCAAGGATGCCCAGAATCCGCAGTTTCGCGAGGAGGTTCCAGACGGCCCGGCACGGTGCTGGGTCCGAGACGCGAGAGCAAGGCCCGGCTGTTCCCTCCAGTCCACGCACCTTCCGCGGGGGAAGGTGGAGCTGCGCGCGATTTCCTCGTGCACACCCAGAGAGTGAGGGGCGAGCAGGTGCTTCACGTGGAGCAAGTTCAGAAGGATCTCACGGCTGACCGCATCTCGCCGACCTTCTTTCCCAGGGAAGGCAGTCGGGGCGGTGGGGTGGGGAAGACGGGGCGCATTCAAGCTGACCTCTTCAAATTAGAAAGACTTTGCAAGATTCTGAGCTCCGCCACTCCCCAGCTGAGTGGCCTTCCTGTCGTGCCCTAATGTCTCTGCTCCCCAGTCTCCACTTGGATCAAAGGAGTATGAATGTCTCTACTGTTGAAGGGTCGGTGAGGCATCACCAAGGGAACTGATCTCCAGCTGCTCCTGAACAGTCACTGCAAGAACCCCGGGGGAGGGGTCCCGAGACCTCGCGGGGGCTCAGAGGTGCCTTTCTTTCCCAGCTCATCCTCTGTGAATCACGGCCGCGTCACACGCGTCGGCGGACACATCACACGGCGGCAGGTCGAAGGAGGAAGTGGGTGGGAAGACCCGCTCTTTCCCATCCCGGCCGAGGGGAAGAGACCTGTGGGGATGTACGGCGATGCGACGGTTTTCCATATTGTTTCCTTTGCGAGAATGGCATGATTTTTCATGTATCATATTCATATTCAGGATAAGTGGGCTTAAAATCACTTGCAAATGAAAAAAAAAATCCATTGCTTCAGGTTTTTTGAAAGCACTTGAACAGTCTATTCCATTGGCCCAACAACTGTTATGTTTTTAACATGACATAGTGCTTATTGAAGTGAAATGCGGAGGACAGAACATGACCCATTTCAAGCACAGCCCACTGGGTGGCGTTCAGGAAACTTTGCTGTGTCGGGCCGGTCTCCTCGACCTACTTTGGCCACATTTACCACAGTCCCAAGGAAGCCAGGACCCCCAAGCAGTCACTTCTCCTTTCCCCCTCCCCTCAGCCCCTGGCAGCCACGAGTCCACTTTCTCATCAGATTCAATGGGAAGAGTCGGGTTTCGAAGTGCTCTTAATCCCTAGCATTTGCCTGTCCTAGACGTTTCATAAACATGCAGTCACACGGGACGCGACCTTTTGTGTCTGGCTGGTTTCCGTGAAGCGATGTCAGGTCCGTCTGTGTGGCAGCACGTGTGGAAACTTCATTCGCTTGTGTGGCTGCGCGCCCCCCCAGGACGTGGCTACGGCACGTGCTGTTTACCTGCTCAGCCCTTGGTGGTGGCCTGGGCCGCTTCCCTTTGGCTGAGGCGGGTGGTGCTGCTATGGATGTTCAGACCCGTGTATCTGCTGGATTGCCTGGCTGAGGTCGTTCTGCCCTCACCCTAGGAGCGCAGTTATTGTGTCCTGTGTTAGTCACTTGTAACCTATTGAGGAACTACCAGGCTTTTCTCACAGCAGGGATGCCACTGCAAATTCCCACCAGCAGTGGATGAGGCTTGCGATTCCTCCCCATTTCTAACTACAATTTCCACCTTCCCTTTCAACACAAACATCGGGGGCGGGGCGTTAACTGGCATTACTGTGGCTTTGCTCGCGTGTCCCTAATGACTCAGGATGTGGAGCATATTTCCGATGCCCCTGTGCCCTTGCCGATGCTGGGGTCATCTTTTGCTTATCGCATGGGCCATCTTTTCCTTCCTCATTCATCTGCTAGACTCCTCCTCACACCTCAGGATCCATCACCAGTATTTCATCCACTGAGAAATCCTTACGATAGACTCTTACGTGGAGTTCTTTGCGACTCTGAGTGAGGAAGCAAAGCATGTCGTATTTAAACGGTCCAACTGCCTTGACAAAATCCTACACCGCCGTCTCCTGAAAGAGTGAGGAACTATTTTCTCACCAACCTGGGTAACTAGAGGAAGTAACTGGCAATGATGTATGTGGAGGGTGTCAGTAGTGTGCAGTTCCAAGAATGAGCACTGAGACAAGTCGGGAAATCTTGGCGTTCCTGTAGCACACAGATATCTACGGGTTTTCTCTTGGAGCACATGGCGAAGGCTCCAGCTATTTTGAGATTCCTGGATTACATGCTCTTTTCCTTCCTTCCTTCCTTCCTTCCTTCTTTCCTTCTCTCTTTCTTTCTTTCTTCCTTCCTTCCTTCCTTCCTTCCTTTCTTCCTTTCTTTTTCTTCCTTTCTTCCTTCCTTCCCTTGCTTCCTTCCTTCCTTCCCGTTGGAGTCTCACTTCATCGCCCAGGCTGGAGTGCAGTGGCACGCTCACGGCCACCCCGGCATTGACCTGCTGGGCTCAGGCAATCCTTCCGTCTCAGCCTTCCAAGTAGTCAGAAGTACAGGCGCGTGCTACCATGCCCTGCCAATTTTTTGATATATAGTAGAGACAGGGTCTCATGAAGTTGCCCGGCTGGTCTCAAACCCCTGGGCTCAGGCAATGCTCTCGCCTCGGCCTCCCAAAGTCCTGGGAGTACAGGCTTGAGCCGCCGCGCCCAGCCTACTCGCTGTTTTCAGTAGTGAAATGCCAAGGGGATGGAGCTCAATCTTAGGAAATGTCTGACTCGCATCCTGAAGTGAAATCACAGATGTTTTTCATTAAAGGCTGTGGTCGGAAACCCCTTCAATGATGCCATGCCATAACGAGCGGCTTTCAGCACCAGAAGGGACCTGTGAGTCCTTGCCCGCCAGCCTCACTCCACACGTTGCTGTGTTTCCATGAACCAGTGAAGTGCTGAGAGTCAAAAGGAAGAGAATTCCACGGAGACAGCACGGAGTGGGCTTTCCTTCCCCCTAGTCCTTGTACTGGGCAGTGGGAAAGCCTGTGAATACAACCGTGAAGCCTTTGTTTGCCAACGGGAGATGAAAAGAAGTAAAATGTACGACCAAAGGCAGAAGAAACATTGCAATGCTGGTAGCAGACAAAGGCGGGCACAGAGGTTAAAGGGACTTTTAGGAGATGCAGGGAGAATCTAAATCGACCCAAGTCGATATCTTCACCTTTGTCTCCATCTCCAGCTGTATATCCATCTATCCATCTGTCTATCTGTCCGTCTATCTATCTATCACCTATCGGCGATCTCTCTATCGAAAGAAAAGGGTGAAAGGAAGTGATGCCTTAAATTTGAAACGGTATATTATGTGTGAGTGGTGGAATTATGGACGAATTTCGTTCCCTTCATAAATTATATTGTTATAACGTTTCACAGTGTATGCTTATGCTTAGTGAATACTTATTTGTATAACTAGAATAACGGCTCGAAAGTAGAACTTAAGGGACCACAGAGTGCCCCATGCCATGTTATACAATTTATTTTTATTGTATTTATCTGTACACATGGCTGGAGTATGTGTAAAGTTTTGACACATATATCCGATGTATAGCGACTGAGTCAGGGTGCTGAGGGTGTCCACCCCCCGGGTACGATACACGGGTGCTAAGTACATTCACACCAGTCTTCCACCCGTCCCTGAACTTACTCTCTCTCTCTTACTGTCTGCTTGTACCCTTGGACTCACTTCCCTTCGTCCTCTCCCTCCTCCTCCCTCCTCCTCCCCAGGCTCTGCTCTCTCTCCGTCCACTCTCGGTGCCTCCATGCAATCTGATGTTTTTGAGCCCCCACAGACAAGTGAGAACGTGAGATACCTGTCTTTTTGTACCTGGCTGATTTCACCGAAGACAGGGACCTCCAGTTCCATCCATGTTGCTGCAGGTGACATCATTTCATTCTTCTTGGTGGCGGGATCGTATTTTATTGCGTATGTTTCTGTATCCAGGTAGAGCTATGCCATCTTTTCTTTATCCACTCACCTGTGGCTGGATCCTTGGGTGGATTCTGTCTCTTTGCTATGGTGAACAGTGCTGCCGTAAACATGGAGGCGCAAGCATTTCTTTGATATGTTAATTTCTTGTCCTCTGGGGAGACACCCAGCAGTGGGACTGCTGCGTCCAACGATAGTTCTGTCTTTAGTTGTTTGACACATCTCCATACTGTTTTCCCCAGTGGCTGTACTAATCCCACCAGCAGTTTATAAGAGTTTCCTCTGCTCCACATCCTGGCCAACATCTGTGTTTTTTTTCTTTTGACTAATAGCCACTCTGATTTGGGTAATATTTCGTTACGGTTTTGATTTGCATTTCTCCGACGATGAATGAAACTGGACCCCTAGTTTTAAAAGATTCTACTCAATCCTGGTCTCTAACCAGGCAAAGCGGGAACCAAAGGGAGGCCCAGACTTTACCTGTATGATGGGCACTTGTATGCCTGATCCCGAATTGTACCCCGTACCTTTAAAATTAAAAAAGAAAATCTACTCAAAATAAATTAAAGACATCAAGGTCAGAGCCAAAAGTATACAAACCATTGGTGAAAACCCTTATGGACTTTGGCCTAAGCAAAGGATTCATGACAAAGACATCCAAAGCACAGGCAATCAAAACAAAAATGCACAAATGGGACAACATCAAGCTAATAAGCTTCTGTACGGCCAGAAGAGCAGTCGAGAGAGTGAAGAGACAATCTGTTGAATGGGAGAACATATCTGCAAGCTGTTCGCTGGGCCGGTATCCAGAATCTACAAAGAACCCAAACGGCTCGACAGGGAAACGACGAAATAATCCCTTTTCAAAGTGGGCAACGGATCTGAATAGACACTTCTCAAAAGAAGACTTACCAATGGCCAACAGAGACATGAAAAAATGCTCAACATCACGAATCGTCAGAGAGCTGCAAAGCGCAAGCCCTGTTATATTATCGGTGGAAAGTAGAAGCGTCTGTGGTCACCAGCCCCGCGCAGGCTGACTTTAAACATTCACGGAAGGCCCTCGGCACTGCTGCTAGAAGTCAGACACTGGGTGTCCTGCTCGATACAGGGGAGTCATCCCACACCTGTGTTTTCACGGCCTCGGATGACAATGGAGAGGCGGCCCTTTGATTTACCCTCCAAAGTTTCTTACAGACAAGTTCTCCTTTGGCGCTAGAAAAGTCACAAAGTGATAGAATTCTCGATGTATTCACGGAGCAGATGCTCCATTCGCACCCTTTGTTCTTGCTTCCTCGCCTGTTTCTCACATGGCTAACAGTTCCCCAGCTCCTTGCACTGTGCTAGCAGAAATAAGACAAGGTGTTGAACGGCCACCAGATGGAGGTGTTGAGCTGCCGTTGTTGAAGACGGCCAGGCGGCGCCTGACAAACAGTGGGCTGAGATTCCGGTGTGAGTGGGTGTGAGAACAACCCGGAGAACGTCTTTCAAGTGAAGACTCCACGTCCCCACCCACAGAGCTAATACCGAGGGCCCGGACAGGGAGAAGAAACCCGAATTTTAACACCGCTCCCCCCCACCACCCCAACTTCCCTGTGATGCCGAGACAGGCTGGCCCAGGGAACATACTTTGAGAAATTCTGATGCCAAGGGTCATTGTAGCCATGGACATATAGGAAAACGTTTAGAGTAAGAGAGCAAGTCTGGGAGAGCACCGAGCAAAACCAAACCCCGAGAAATTCCATCTCGTGAGGGCCCTCAGGAGGAAGCAGACGTGGCGGAGGTACAGAGAAGACGCCAGAGCGAAAAGATAAATGTGTAGTTGTGGACACCAGAGGAAGAAAGAGGGGAGGAAGAAAAGGAGAGCCGTCGACAGCGTCGGTGGCTGCTGAGAATCAAGGGAGATGAGACCTAGAGAACGTCCGTTAGATGGAGTCGCAGGGAGGCCACCAGTGGCGTTTGAGGGAGACGCCTTTCGGGAGAGACGCGGGGGCCAAAGTTGGTGAATCCTGGGTTGAAGGGCATGTGTGAGGTGAGGAAACTGAGGCAACAAGCGTAGGTGATGCTTTCCTTTTCAACGTCTTTTGAATTTTTGTTTGTTTTAGGGATGTGGGTGCAATTCAGGATTAGGCACACGAGTGGCCCTCGTACAGGCAAAGTTTGGACCTCCCTTGAGTCTTCCCTCGGCCTGGTTGGAGATCAGGCACCCTGAGTGACGTCAGGCGCCCCCTCCCCTCCCCTGGCAGTTTCCAGCCTCTGCCGATCCCTCGCTTATAGTATTATGGCAGATGTTCAGGGTCCGCTAATGAGTGAGAACAGGTGGTGCTCAGTTCTTTGTTTCTGTGATAAGTCGCTGAGGACGACAGACTCTAAATCCGTCCAAGTAAGCATGGGTGATTCTTTGTAGAACTTGGAACCTAAGCAGGAGAGAGTGGTGGGCGTGGCACTGGCTGAGAACGAGGCCTGGGGATTTCCACGGTGAAGGAGGTTCAAGTCTGCGCACATGTGAATGAGAAGGATGGAAAGGAGAGGAGACGCGGAGGGGAGAAGAAGGGGAGAGAGCATGGACGAAGTGATGTATGTCGGCAGCGTCGACGAAACAGTCTTCTGGAGGAAGAGGAGGTCGTCTAGGACTTGCATAGTTCGAGAGGAGTTCATGCCCAGCTGCAACGGGCCAAGGGTCAGGCTGACCCTCTTTTTCAGGGATTCATGTAGCTGCTGACTTCAACTTGCAGGCGATGCCCAGGGACCTTTCTGCAAATCCCAGGGCCCTAAGGAATTAGGCTAAGTCCACTCAGCCTGTGCTCCAGAAATGGAGCCACGAGGCCTGGATGGCGGCACATCCGCTCACACTGCACTCTGTTCTGATTGGTTTCGGCCCGCTGTTGAGCCCAGCGGCGCAGAAAAGGAAGGTTCCTTTCAAAATAGTACTGCTTCCTGACAATGCCTGGGGTCCCCTGAGAGCCCCGATGGAGACGTGCAAGGAGCCGAATGCTGTTTTCATCCCTGCTACCACAACATTCATTCTACAGCCCTCGGATCAAGAAGTAATTTTAACTTCCAAGTCCTAGCATTTAGGATCAAACACCTTTGGCAAGGCGGTAGTTACCATAGATAGTGGTTCTTCCGATGGATCTGGGCACGGCAAATGGAAAACCCTCTGGAAATGATTCACCATTTTGGTGCCGTGAAGAAAATCGTGATCCAGGGGAAGAGGTCACACTACCAACGTTAACAGGCGTGTGGACGAAGTTGACTCTATCCCTCATGGATGACCTTGAGGCATTCAAGGCTCCGGTGGGGCCAGTGACTGCAGACGACAAAGGCAAGAGAACTAGAATTAAAAGCAGAGCCCAGGGAAACCCCTTTGGGTCCCCTCCCCCTGTGGGAGCTTTTCTGTCCTCTCAATAGATCCTGCTTTCTCACTTAAAATAAGCGGAGCCTGAAGCTGTGACAGAATTGCTGCAACCTCACGATACACTCAAACAGTGACCGCTTATGGACGGGCAGAGATTCTTGAGAGGGAATGTACTCCTGGTGACGATGTCATGACCCCTGTTGAAATGGCATCATAAACCTGAGCCTGTTACATAGACTTCGCTGATGAAGCAGAGGCAGGGTTAGAGGGGCCTGACTCCAATTTTGAAAGACGTGCCACGGGGGGCAAAAGCATCATGAAACAGCTCCGCATGCCACAGAGAGACCATTCGTGGAAGAACCCTTTCCTAAAACGTCGCCGTCGAACTTGAAGAAATTGCCACAGCCATGTCAGCCTTCCGCAGCCACCACCCTGCTCGACTTCAGCCTTCTCCACCGAGGCCAGACCCTCCCTCCCCCAGCTCGAGGGCGATGACTCGCTGGTGTCGCAGAGGATCGCTAGCATTTGTTATCTACCAAGTATTCCTGTTTTGGCTTTAAGTGAAAATGAATTTATTGTAAGGATATCGGAAAACACAGAGAATGACCAGGAAGACTGCCAATCCAGGCTTGGGAAAAAGACAGGAAGGAAGGCGATCAGCCAGGCCAGGAGTGCAACCACTATTCCAACACCAGATCAGTCTAAGACCTAAGAACTGGAAATGAGGAAATAAAATTGTCCTCATTTACAGATATGATTATTAAAAACATCAACGGAAACCTTATAAAAATAAAAGAAGTATGAAAGGACAAGGAGGTAAAAATGAACATTCAGAAAACAATACAGTAATCTTCACCTATACAGACAATAACCAGCTAGAAGGCAGAATGTGGAAGGAGGCCTCACTTACAACAGTAATCAGAGCAGATGAAATTTCTAGGACCGGATTAAAATATTCAACATCCTAAAGATGTCAATTCTTTCTAAATTAATGGGTAAACTGAACGAGACCCTATAAAGATATTAACCGACCTTTTTTCTAGACCCATGCTAGGTCAAAATTGTATATAGAAACTTCAAAAAGCAAGAATAGCCAAGGAACTTTGAAAAGGAAAAGCAGTGAGGGAGGACCAATGCCATTAGGTCTGAAAACATATTGTGATTCCTCAGTGATTCGGCATATAAATAGAGAAACCGATAAAACAAAATGCCAAGTCCAGAAATAGACCCAATATATACAAGAACTCAGTACATTACAAACACAACATCTCATATCGGTGATATAAATATAAACAGTTTGCACAAGTAGGAAGCCACTTGGAACATGATAAAGTTGGATCTACACTTCACATACTACATTTAAAGGCATGAATTCAAAAAACAAATCCATAAAAGTCCCAGAAAGTAAAATGGATACATCATTTTACGACTTTTCTACCAAGTATTTTTAAATTCAGGCCAGTACACTGTTGTGTTTAGACACAAAGCTCTCGCAGACTCAGTAGCCTTCAGTGTAGTCGCACGTTGCATCGTAGCATGTATGTCCCGGGAAAACAGAAAATCCGCTGTACTCACTTTTCTGGGATGTTCTGGAAGCGCTCCCGCAATCCCTCTCAGGTGTGCCGCTACACAAGAACAAAGAAGGCGTTTTACACACATCGACGAGGCTTATTTACAGTGCGCTATGCAGATCGATGGACACAACTATACGATTCGTATGATCTCTTGGGAGAGCACAGTTTGCTGGCGTGGACGCCAGGCAGGCCGCAGAGGTTACAAGAGCATTTCTACGGGGACACAGCCCGACGACGTGCATGGCCGACGTGACCCCACCGGGCCCAGACCGCCGGGACGGGCTCCAAGCCTTGAGGAGGTCCACACGGCGGCATCACACATCCAGTGGGTCGGAGCCCAGTAACTGAAGGAACACATGGAGCAGAAGCGCAGGGGGCGGGGTCTACCTGGACGAGGGGCGCAGGGGGCGGGTCCGACCCGAACTAGGAGCGCAGGGGGTGGGTCCTCCCTGGACTAGGGCCCAGGGAGTGGGTCCTACCTGGATGAGGGGTGAAGGGGGCGGTTCCTACCTGGATGAGGGGTGCAGGGGGCGGGTCCTACCTGGACCAGGGGCACAGGGGGTGAGTCCTACCTGGACGAGGCGTGCGGGGGGCGGCTCCTACTTGGACGAGGGGCACAGGGGGTGGGTCCCACCCGGACAAGGGCACAGGGGACGAGTCCCGCCCGGACAAGGGCGCAGGGGGGCGGGTCCTACCTGGACGAGGGGCACGGGGGTGGGTCCTTCCTGGACCAGGGCCGCAGGGGGCATGTCCTCCCCGGACGAGGGGCGCAGGGGCGGGTCCTCCCTGGACGAGGAGCCCCTCTTGTGGTGCTCGGACCCGCAGGACCCTGGGCAAACACGCTCCGGACGCGGAGCGCTCAACGGTCCATCAGCCACCTGTCAACGGCCCGTCTCCCCGCGCGACTCCAGGGGGCGGGGCTCCGCGCGCCCCGCCTGGCGCATGCGTGCTGTTCCGGCCAATCAGCGAGGAGCGCCCGAGAGCCAGGCCGCCCGCTCCGCGCGCGTCGGGC
>NW_007018977.1:0-1627 GCF_000164805.1 Carlito syrichta
CAATAAAATCAAAAATTAGCCAGGCATGGTAGCACACGCCTGTAGTTCCAGCTACTTGGATATCTGAGGCAGAAGGATCGCTGGAGCCCAGCAGGTCAACTGAGTGACAGAGTGAGACTCCAACTCAAAAAAAAAAATCCTTATTGCCTTACCATAATTCTGCGAAGTCATGCCTCAATTACCACCTACTTCTTACTAATACCATATTCTCTCTCTACCATATTTGAATTTATTTTAATACATAAAAGTATTTTCATTCTAAAACTTGTCATGCTGCAGGCAACTCCCTCTTCTTGGAACTATGTCCTTCATGAGGGTAACTCCTTCTCATCCTTTAGAGATCAACATAAGCCTTCCCAGACCCCAACTCTTCCTGCTACCCAGTCCCCAGTTATAGGCTCATACAATCCCTTATACTCCCCTTTTTAATTTATTTTGTTAAATGTTTTTTGTAGAGAGAGGAGCTCACTCTGTTGGCCAGGCTAGCCTCAAACTCCTGGCCTCAAGCAATCCTCCCAAGTCAGTCTCTCCTGTACTTCTCTATCAAGGACTGCTTACCACCATAAACAAACAGTTACTTAATGTATCCCATTCTCAAGAGCAAGTACACTGACCAGGGCAAGAATTAGGTATATTATGTTTATAGCTGAAACCCCAGCATTTTGCACATACTGGGAAATCAATAAAAGTCTGTTGACCAAATGATTGAGTCAGTTTCTCATGGACCTTCAAAACCAACACAGACTCTGCCAGTCTGAGATACAGGCTACTTTTCTGTGTCCCCTTAAGCACAGTATAGTAAATGTTTATTAAATCAACAAACTCTACACTGGGAAAGAAGAGTTGACTTAAAAGAATGTTTTGTGACGGTCAAACTTGCCTTTTATAAAAGCAAACCTCAAGATGGTTTTGCTCTAGAGGACAGAATATCACTGCTTTTCTGAGAGGAATGGGCTTCAAATGAGACTATCCAATCCATTTCTTTAGAGCGAAACCTTAGAGTATTATGCATAGATTTTTCAACAGATCTCTACAAACTCAGCAGCTTTTTTCATTAAACTTAAATGCCTCTCTTGCAGATAGGAGGGACTTGAGTTTCAAAGTGACCCTTGTTTGACTTAAAAGTAGAACTTATCTAATTAAAAAAGCTTATGTTTCTTCCTACTATTTTTAGGTGCTTATTCTATTTCAACCAATTTATGTAATGCAAGTTGAAATTGGTTCCATGAGTACCATGTGTTCAAGTCAAAAAAGGCATTTAAAACAGGGATAATTGAGCCAGGCAAGGTAGCACGTGCCTGTAGTCCCAGCTACTCAGGAGGCAGAGGCAGGATTGCTTGAGCCCAGGAGCTCAAGACCAGCCTGGGCAACAGAGGAATCTCAAAAAGGAATAACTTACAAAAACAAAACAGGGATGACAAGAGGAGATGGATTCATAATGTTATCAAACTTAGCTAAGCTAAAACTATGTTTCCCGGTATTCCTTCCCTAAATCAGTGAGGTCTGCACGAGGTCTGGGAAGTCAGCGTTACACACCAGACACTGTTGGAGACCACCTGCTGGATCACCTTGTTCGTGTGGGGCAGCCGCTAGGACTTCAGTTTTTCTGTCCCATCAGACTTTCCAC
>NW_007018978.1:0-1391 GCF_000164805.1 Carlito syrichta
AAAAAAAAAAAAAAACATGAGGTAGTGAGGCCCAGTGATAGGGATACTGAGAAAACATTTCATGTACTTCATTTACAAGTGCTAATGAGACAGCTCGTACAGTGAACCAGGCGCACTAATTGCTGAGGATATAATAATGCTTAAGACAGAACAGGTCTCTGTTGTTACAGATCTTTTGTTCTGGCAGGGGGCACAGTTAATAAACCAATAAACTAATAACTTGATACCGTAATTTCAGGTTGTAATGAGGGCTGGAAGAAAGATAAGACAGTAATGGGATAGAGTAGTGGGATTGGGAGTGGAGGGGGGAATGACTTCAGACAGTTTAAGGTAAGCCTAAGAACAGGTGCCACTTGAGGCTTCAGGGAGCCAACTGCTAAAATCAGAAAGATAAGAAGAAAGAACAAGTGCAGAAGTCCTGAGGCTGGACCAAACTTGAGTGTTTCAGGAACAAATGGAGGTTTGGGAGAAGGCAAAGGCTAGAGAGGCATGAACCAAGTCGTGAGTTGCAGAAGATGAGAGGTCAGAGGAAACAGGGGCCAGGTCCTATGTAGCCTTTAAGGTGTGTGGAAGAGCTTAAATTTTGTTCTCAGCATGAAAGAAATTCACAGGGATTTAAGCAGGAGACCAGGTTGGCCAGAATCGCATTTTTAGAAGTGTCAGCGTGACTGCTGTGAAGGGAATGGACTGTAGGAGACAAGAGTGAAGGCAAGAGGCCAGTGAGGAAGCTGTGGCAGTAATTCTCACCCAGGATGCTGGGGACTTGGACCAGAGTGCTGGCAGCGGAAGTAGAGAGGTTTAGCTTGCGGATGGGTTGGGTGTTTGGGGTGAGGGAACGAGCAGTATCTGGCAGGCAGTTCCACTCAGACCTCAGGGTCCTTTCCTCTTGGAAGATTATTAGGTTGAACTGCCATCATGGTGCTGACTGGGATGCATGGTCTCCAGTGGTCAGATTCCTAAGCCTGACCTTTTGCTTCTCTCCCACTCTGGCAGGTCTCCCCTGCCAAATCCACCCTAGCCCGCTGAAGCGCTCCATGTCACTCATCCCTACGAGCCCCCAGGCCCCTGGTGAGTGGCCGAGTCCAGAAGAACTCGGGGCCCGGGCTGCTTTCACCACGCCCGACCACGCACCCCTCTCGCCCCAGAGCAGCGTGGCCTCCTCTGGCAGTGAGCAGACGGAGGAGCAGGGCTCCAGCCGGAACACTTTCCAGGAGGACGGCAGTGGCATGAAAGGTACAACCAGGAGGGCAGCACCAGGACCTTTCTCTAGAGTCTTCTGCAGAGCTTAGAGGACAAAAGGGAACTTGTAGCTGCCACCTGCCTACCTCTTGGAGGAGGGAACAGGTCTGAGGGGAGTAGCTAGTCTCTGCCCTTAGGGCTCACGACTGAGC
>NW_007018979.1:0-1702 GCF_000164805.1 Carlito syrichta
TTAAAATTGTATTTTTGTTTTTGTTGCATTTCAACTGATTGTGTGTAGGTTTTCTTTTGGTTGGTGTAAATCTCTTGAGAGTTTCTGGTGAGCATAAAGGAATTAAAAGTGATTCAATTTTATTTATGTCTTTAGTAAGAATGCTCTCAACATCCAGATGGGGGAAGAGAATGGGATAAAAACTAGAAGCTGGAGCTTTTTGAGCTTACTGTTCTTTAATGTTCAAAGCAGCCGACACTCTAAATCTATTTCCTCACTTTCAGTGCTTGTAAGTAAGTGGCAGTGTTTGGGGGGAGGAAGCATCTTGTTCTATTTAGAACTTCTTTTCCTGTGCAGGAAGCTGCTTTTGCCCCTTGCCCCTCAGAGAATTGGGCTGTGTACTGACAGACCTGTTAACTCTTCTCACCAACTGTGTGTATTTCTGCTTCAGAATCAGCAAGGAAATCACACTAGCTGGCTGTGTTGTTAAAAACGCTGGTGTTTTAGCTTTCTAGTTGCTAATCTAGATGGCCAGTTCCCATAAAACATCTTCCTCATTTGACCAAACATACCCACTGGAGATGGCAGTGATCTTTACAGTCCTCTTTGTGACAGGCAGAATTTGTTTCATCTTTCTTAAGTGTGAATTCATGTATTCACGGACAAAAAGATGAGACATTTTAAAAACTGACATACGTCAAATTATATTAATGCTAAAAGGTCTTAGATCACAGTATTAGCTAGATAAACTTTTTCCTGTGAAGGAGATCTGTAAAGATTCCCTGGAGAAGAATGTAGTCTCAATTAACCAGAGATTGTCATAGAATAACTAGCAATATCAGAACAAATATTATTTAATAAGTTTCTAGATGTACCAGATATTTTTAGAGGCATTCCACAGAGGAGAACTAAAGGTTAATTCAATTAAATCAAAATATTATATGTACACAAAATATACACTATAAATTTTTTAAAAACGGAACTCCATTCAGATAATTTTCTAACTATAACCCAGAAATATTAAAAGTCCTATCTTTATTTTCCATGTACAAGATTACATAGATGTATTGACATGTTTTAGATAATAATTGCAAACAAATTGCTCTCATTGAAGTATAGAGAAAGAAATAAATGCAAGAAATGTAATTTGAAACACAGGAAAAGTGTACTCTATCATTTTACTAGTAAATGTGGCCCAGTTAGTGTCTGCAGGATTGGAAACAAAATAAATAAACTGGTTAAATAAATGTTGATTAAACAACAAAATTATATCAAGTATATATGTGTCGCTTATATGAAAAATATTGGTATTACTGCTTGTACAACAACGTATTTTTACAAACTTATGTCATGAATTCTTTTTTAATAATTATGAGAAATCTAGTAGGTAGATATTATTATTTTCCACTTACATGTAAAAAAAATGATGCTTAAAGAAGGACATCAGTGACCCAAGATCATATAACTAAAAGTAGAGGAGCTAAACTTGAACTCTCATCTTCTGGATCTATCATATCATAGCTGTCTCTTGTGAGCAGGGGCTGAACTATTTATTTTCTCCACTTCAGTTTTTTTTTTCAATTAGAAAATATAGTTTATTTAAAAGTAAATTAGAGAGAGAGAAGATTCACTGCCCCAAGGTGGGGAAGGGAGTCAAAGCCAAGAAGCATGGCGACAGCCATAGCTCAAAGAACACATGGCCACATCAGTTCAGCAAGGCAAC
>NW_007018980.1:0-1366 GCF_000164805.1 Carlito syrichta
ATCTAACATGATACTATCATATTTCAATTAACTTTTAACAGTTATGTTGTCTTGAACATAATCTAGAATTTCTGGATGACAGGTATTTTATTCAAATTTCTATCACCTTCCTCCGGTAAAGCTCCTGCAAAGAGCTTGGTCCTACATAAGTATATATTTAGAAAATCTTGCTGAGCAATGAGTAAATGAGTGAAAATAGTGAATAAGCAACAGTAGACCCTTTGTATAAAGCAATCCTCACCTGTAACTGTATTCTCTTGTCACTGCTCAATGATCGTGTCTGTCATGTAAAAGAGATACGTCATATAAAGGAACAGGCACTTTGTGTTCTTAAACAAACTCTTTGAACAACTACTCAAAGTTTTGCTCTATTATACCTAGCTCTAAAAAGCATATTATGAATACACATTTTTAAAAATAGATCTATATAACTAAAATTCAAGAAGGAAGAAATGCCTACCTACAAAGACATAGACTGTCTCCTTAAAAACATACATATCTCTCTCCCCTTAAGAAAAAAGCTAAAAGCATCATTTTGTTACATTTTCTTAGAGCAAAATAAAATAAAGTAGAAAAAGAAGGTTTAATTACAGTTTAGTTATTAAGAGAGTGAGCAGAAACACTACTTCAGTGTTAGCCTATTAAATCTGTGTTGGTTAATTTTGCTGTTGACAAGAAATCAGGGTTGGACCATCTTCTGTTTCCTCATGTAGACATTCAGTTGTCTGGAAAGTGATGATGGTACTATAATTGGCATAGACATTGGTGTTTTGCATTGAATTTGCCTGACTTCATCATTAATTTCATCCTTGGCTTATCTGTCTCATTTACATTCCTTTCAAACTGACAAATTTAACGTCTTACTAAATCTCTCACCACAACTACAGTGATATTTCCTGCTGATGATGCTCTATTTTGAGTGTGTACTTGTATTTTTTCCAACAAGCTAAATCTAGTATCTGTTTAAAACACAGAAGGAATAGTAAAAATTCATTTTTTTTGTCATAGTTGGGGAAGGAGGTTCTGCAATAGGTTTCAGGACACATGAGATCACACGAAATCATTTAAAAATAACCATTTTGAAGAAAATACTTCCAAAAATATATACAACAGTTCTATTTTTTTCTTAAAGAAGCATACAAAAATACATTTGATGTTTTGAATCCACTACTATTATTTATTTCTCTTTATATGCCAAAGGTAGGCACTGATTTTTAAGGCTAAAAGTTAGTATATTTTGTTTATTGGCTGTGACTCTTATTGTCTCTTATGAAATAAACCTCCACATTTAAAATGTTCCACTTGTCAGGCTCGGTGGCTCAGCCTGTAATCCCAGCGCTTTGGGAGGCTGAGGTGAGTGGATCGC
>NW_007018981.1:0-2036 GCF_000164805.1 Carlito syrichta
TTTTGCCTGCTTAAATTTTTCTGGATATGATATTTCTCTTTATTTATATAAATGCTGTTTTGTACTGAATAATATTAAACATGTTACATTTCTTTTTAAAACTTTTCAGAATTTTTAGGGAGAGCCATCACATCAGTTTCTGTGTAAATGGTTTTAATTAGAATTAAGTTTTTAAAAAAATTATGCTATTTTATGATAGCTCCTATAATATGGATAAATACATTCCAGGCAGATAAGTACTACTATGTTGGAAATATTACTGAAGCTGTAGTTTAAACATTTCATAAAGAATGAGAACAATCAATGCATTTGGCAGAGACATTGAAGGAGTTAAAAATATACCACTCTGGCATATTGACTATTTTGAATTAAAGGCACTTAAAAAAAAACCCCAGTAAATGCAGGAAGATTATTCTGACCTCTTTTCTGTTTCTTAAAAGCAGCAGAAGAAATTCCTATGTGAAAGACACTCTCCCTATACCAAAAGGAATAACATTCTTATTTTCAAGGACAAAAAGTCAAGACCGAGAGAATTCTGTACAGACCTTGTTAAAATAACTCTTATTTTTTAAGTCATCCCATATAATATAGTTGCTTCTTCATAATGTACTGTTCTTTGACCAATTCAGTATATGAGTAACTGACTCTCATTGGGTCTTTGGGACTCCATTTCCTTATGAGGGTCCTCGTGCCACATAAAAGTTGTATTGAATCAAATTATCTGTTTTTCTCCTGTTAGAGAGAGGTGGAATTTTGCCTCACCTATTGTCCTAAAGTACATATAATCATTCAATTTTTCATTGCAATATCTTAACCTCTGCTGCTCCTGAGAAGAATTCACATTTGAGGAATTTGACATAATTTCTCTACAACAGGGAGAAAAGATTCAATGTATGGTTCAATGGACTTCCCGATTCCTTTCTTTGTCTTCTGTGAAATTTAAAATATTGCTTGTACTTTTGTGGCTACTGTGGTGGCCAAGGAAATTAGCTTAATTCTCAACAAACCTATGTCTCTTAGCTTCTCCTCCTTCAACAATGTCACTAGACTTGTCAACTACAATGATTACTTTTGGCATTTCTTCACTGATTGGTTTAATAAACCCTCTTTGCATAGTTCACCCCAATCCATGTGACCTCTAGGTCACCTCTTAGATTTTCTATCTACTAAGGGTTGACTGGGGACAGAGGAGTGAGCTTTAGGGTCTCCCTTCAGGTATTCCTATTAGCTCCCCAGTGACCTGCACACTGACCATGAAAATTGACATATTTGGAATCTAATGTAAAAGTGTGGAAATGCATCTTTGGACACTTAGCCTTTATATATATATATGCAACCTATAAACAACATAGACAGTATATTTGCTTCTAAACGGTAATTTCAAATCCTCTAACCCCCTTTCCAACAGGCCTGCTGCCCCTAGGTCCTGCTATCTAGAAGTTCTATGGCTCTAGTGAAGATCTCAAGTATACACTGGGGCAGAGGACATAGCCAAAGGGAATTAGAGTCAGAAGGTGTTAGAGTGCCTCTCAGAGACTACCATGAGATATCCTCCAAGACTACCAGACAGGAGAAAGACTTTAAGAGAAAGTAAGCTTGTGTGCTAGGTGGATGTAAACAGGACAAAAACCAGTGAGACTTGAATTATGACTCTTAATAATAGTTATTATTATGTAGAAAATTTAAGTGGCACCTGCCAGTGATATTCTGTATTAACCGTCAGGTCACCTGAAATGAGAATAAATCTCTCTTGGATTTAATGTGCACTCTCCAAGGGAAGAGTAATGCTCAAGTTGTTTGTTGAAAGTCACAAGGGATTAGAGTAGAGGTTCTCAAGCTTTAATATGCATCTGAGTCACCTAGAGGACTATTGAAACAAAAAAATTATTGGGTTCCTCCCCTAGAGTTCTGCTTTATTAGGTCTGTGGTAGGGACCTTGTATTTCTAAAGGTTTCTCAGGTGACACTGCTGCTGCTGGTCTGGGAATGACATTTTGAAAACTTCTGAATTACAGTAGAGATGAACACAAGAGGCTA
>NW_007018982.1:0-1346 GCF_000164805.1 Carlito syrichta
GCTGTCTCATGAGTTCAGTGTTATAGGCTTCAGCTGTGAACCCACAATGTCTTTGTCTAGCAGGAGAGCACCAATATCCCCCATTCAGCTTGCCCAAATCCTAAAAGTATGTCTCGGTTCCAAAGATCAGTCCCATTGCTTCTTGTGTAAGTTGCGTGGAGGAGTCAGACAGATTCTCCTCTGCCTGCCATCAGACTGCCCTGGAAGCGAGGTCAATGTGTGGGCATTGTTCTAAGCAACCTGGATACAGCAAGGTGTTCACAGCAAGGTGTTCACAGCTCCAACCATGATTAGAAGGTGCTGCTTCAAAGAGTCAATCTTTAGGAGGAATGGCCTGGGACTGACTAATCAGAATGGATGGTTGACGGCCATGGCACTGAAGTAGGATCATGGAGCACTTCTGCATGTTTGACCTTCAGCTTTTCAGCGTTTTGGATCATGGAGAGTCCAAGGAGTCCTGGGAGAGGGCTGAGAGCCTGTGGCTGTCGCGGGACTCAGAGCTGTGGTGTGTTGCCAGATGGAACAGGAACAGAGCACATTTTAACCCTGACATGGTTGAACTAGTTTATACCAACCAGCATGACCCAAGCCCCTCTCTGGCCCAGAGAATTCCCCATGAGAGTGTTTTTGACCCTCTGGTTAATAAGGAAGGTTGTGGTGAGAAACTGGGCCATTTGCCTCCATTGGTGCCTTGCTGATCGTCTATCCGTCTTATCCAGTGCCACTCAAAGAGAAAGACAGGCTCATGAAATCCAGGGTCTGAGAACTGCGAGAAGGGCAACCCGGGCTGTGGACGAGGCACACTCCCAGCAATCAGACAGACGACCTTGATGCAATCGACCAGCCAAACATAGCAAAGCACACTATTCAGACAGCCTTGCTCACCTGTTTTATACCAGAGTTGCAATGAACTTGGGGTAGTACGGGTCTGGAGGATTGAAACAATTTTAGCAGGAAACAACAATGCTCTATTAATGATACAGAGTAACGATGGAATTTCTCACTATTCTTGACACGAGGCTTCCTCTCTTTGACTTCTCTGCACAGTGCATAGTGTGACAGAGCAAGTCACTTGGGGAGGTGGAGAGAACGTCTAGGAGGGAGTATAGATATAATCTCTTGAGGCTTCACTATCTACTGATAGCTCTTCCGAGCAGGGACCTGGTCATTCTCCTGCTCTTGCACATTTTTACTGCTAAGACCCCATTGTTTGCCATTGTCACAGTTGATATGGAAGGTGGATGTGGAAGGTTGTGGCGAGAAACTGTGCAATCTCTAGTGTAGCCGCTACACTACTGCAATGTATAGGGGTGCACACAGATGGAACGCCATTGAGACTCCCCCCC
>NW_007018983.1:0-1347 GCF_000164805.1 Carlito syrichta
AAAAATAAAAAGTAGAAATTAATGCTCAATGCACATTTTACTGAAGGCAATAAGAATAAGAAAGCATCAAGTAAAATTTACTTTTTAATTATAAATGAAATATTTTATTAATGACTCAGTCTTGCAGTTCTGCATGAATACCATTATTACTTTCTACAGTGAAAGAGAACAATCAAACTTGATTTCAACTCAAGAGTTCAAGAAGGGGTGAAAAAATGAATAGAAGGGAGTCTTCATTCTGAAAAGTAGACTCATTTTGAAGTTCAACTGGAGTAAGCTACCTTTACATTTTGTAGAGAAAATTGTATCTAAATAACCAACTTGATTATTTGATTTATAATGTAAGCAAAGCATAATATGTCTTACAGCCTATGAATAACCACTTTTTTCCAAGCATAACAAATTAAAAGAAAACAAAGGGTGTGAACAAAAATGGGAGGGGGTCATGGATCTGGATCTGCCCTGAGGAAGAGGGCAATACTTTGGGGGAGTGCAATTTACATGAGCATCTGGGTCTTTTGTCATGCTTTGGATGGATGACCTGAGTCTGATATATTGGTGAATAGCATTAACAAAGGTCCGGTTGTCAAAGGCTAGGAAGAAAAATGCAATTAGCCACAGCAATGAGGTGATGTCTGTGTTTGCAGAAAGAGAACCAATACCTAAATAGCAATTGAAAACATTGAAATGATACCATTAACAAGAGACCAGATCTGTGTGTGCATATGTGTTTGTGTGTTGTATCTATTGTGTCGTTCTCTTAACTCAGTGGGATATGACAAAAAATTTCTTTGGTAATGTTTGGTTTATATGATGAAAGCAAATATGTGCCTGTTACTAAAGACCTGGTGACTCAGTGAATTTGTAGCTCATAGCACACTAATTTCATCAAACTGACAAACATAAAGTGCACTGGAGTCCAAAAGAAAGTTTGCTCTTTTTTTTGTCTCATTTTTTTTTTTTTTCTATAAAAAATGCCATCCAGAGTCGAGAACCATATCTAATCTCCCAATTAGGTCAGGCCCCAGGATAATCAATCTCCTTAACAGCAGATGCCTTGTTTTAGCAAATGAATGCTTGATTTGAAAAGAAGTTTTGTGTTGGGAGAAGACTGCAGTTGGCATGGGTGATTAGAACTCTTTTAAACCCTATAAAAAGCTTCGTAGATTGTTTTATGCCCACACTTTGTGAACTGAAGTAAATGCTGTATATATTTATCTTGAAATGAACATGCTGGGGACTTTATAGAACCTGTGAGAACATCAATATGCATATAAATGGAATTATTTGAAGTCTAAAATGCTTATTTCCCTTTGAGTTAAACTGTGATTTTGATAAAATCTAAAA
>NW_007018984.1:0-1378 GCF_000164805.1 Carlito syrichta
GCAGTCTTTATATGCATTTTAAAATCATTTAAACATTCTTTAGTACAATTTTTATTTATTTAAAATTTTAAATTGTCAAATAACAAGAGCACTAAAAATTTATCTAAGCAGTTTTGACATCAACAACCCAGAAATTTTATAAGTAATATTTGTTTCAGCATTCAAAATGAAGAAGCTGAATAATGTAGCATTTACCATTACAGGCTATAGAGGCAGATGGGCAAGATTCAAATTCTAACCTCAACGTCTGTCAAATGAATTTAAACACAGTAGTTGATTTGTCTTAGTTTTCTGTAAAATGAAGACTATGCTTAATATCCACTTCAAAGGGTCTTTTAAGGATTAAGTAAATTAATCCATGTAAAGTACTTAGAAGAGTGCATGGGGCATATAATCACTAGCAATCAATATTCTACAGATAATCTGCAATGGCTGTTTTAATTTTGTTTGCATAAAGGTGTTCATAATAATCTCTGATGGTCTTTTGAATTTCATCATATCAGTTATAATGTCTTCTTTTTCATTTCTGATTGAGCTAATTTGAATCTTCTCTCTTCATTTTTTAATTAATATAGTTAGTGGTCTACTAATTTTATTTCTCTTTTCAAAGAACAAACTTTTGCTTCATTGATTTTTTTTAATATATTTGCTTCCAATTTCATTTAGTTCTGCTCTCATCTTTGCTATTTATTTTCTTCTGTTAGCTTTGGGTTTGATTTGTTCACATTTTGCTAGTTCCTTGAGATGCGATGGTAGGTTGTCAACATGTGATCTTTCAGTCTTATTAATGTAGGTCTTAAGCATTATAAATTTTCCACTGAGTACAGCTTTGTCTGTATCCTGGAGGTATTGATAACTTGTTTTGTTGTTGTCATTGGTTTCAAGGAATTTTTAAATTTCCATCTTGATTTCATTGTTGATCCAAGAATCATTCAGGAAAAAATTGTTTAACCTCCATGTCTTTGTTTGTTTTCACGAGTTCTTTCTGGAGTTAATATCTAGCTTCATTCCACTATGGTCTGAGATGGCGCTTGATATGATTTCTATTGTTTTGAATTCACTGAGACTTTGATGATCTGTCTATTGCTGTCAGTGGAAAGTTGAAGTCTCCCATTATTATGGTTTTTTTTTTTTAAGGTCTAGTAGAATTTGTTTTATAAGGCTCAGGACTCTGGAGTTAGGCCTATATATATTTAAAATTATTATGTCTTCTTATTGGATTGATCCCTTTATTATTATATAGCTGCCATCAATTTTTTTAATTGTTGTTAATTTAAAGTCCATTTTATCAGATATGAGAATAGCTATTTCTGCTTAATAGTGGTTTCCCTTTGCATGAATTATATTTCCCCATATAAAATTTACCTTGAGTTTATAG
>NW_007018985.1:0-1302 GCF_000164805.1 Carlito syrichta
CAAGTGAGATGGTATCATGAACAAGCAAAGGGACCGGGGTAAAGGGCAGGTAGCCTGGTCTCCTTGACAAACTATTGTTAAGGATGACAGAAAGAAGGGGGGACGTTTTACATTTAATGAGACTTAACAGGCATAACAACAAATTGTATGCGATGCGTGGTCCTTGATCCAAAATTAGTTTGCGTAACTATTTGGAGGACTGTTTGGAAGATTTTTCATCTTGTAACATACAATGTGATGTTAAGGTGTTATTGTTAGTTTTGTTAGCTGTGATCATGGCATCATGGTTATATGTAAAATGTCTTCAAACTCCTCCTCCTCAAAATAACCATTGTCAATATGGAAAAACTTCATTTCAGACATTTCTTTGTAAGTGAGAGAGAAAACATGGGCATGAGAAATATTTTATAAAAATAAAATGCTGTATGCTAATTAAAAAATATTCCATTGAAGTATAATTGAATGTAAAGAAGAAAGATGAATTAACATAAAATGAGGAAATCCCTGAACTTGAAATAAATGCTTTTTCACTATTAGAGATTCCCTGGATATAGCGCTAAAGTTGACAACAAAGTTTGAGAAGCACTTTTAGAGGCTGAGGTCATTACCTTTTTAAATAAACCAGATACTTAAATTTTAGGCAGCATTGATTATTTCATCAATCTAAAAACTGAGGAAATTAGCTTCACCTTTTAAATCTATTTGCACTTGTTTTTGTTGGTCAAGGTGTCTAACCATCGTTCCCACAGTTGTTAAGTCTTGGTTCATGTTCAACGGATTCAATCCAGCACCAGTTTGTTCATCATGACTTCTCTATTTTATTTTATTTTATTTTATTTTATTTTTATTCATCTCTTGACTGACTGGATTTTATCAAACCATTTTAGAAGGCTCAGAAATGCCTCAAAACACTCATAGCAATTGAGAGTGGAAAACTCCATCTTTCCAACTATAATAAAGACCCTCAGGGTTTTATGCTAGCAAGCAGGCAGACACACTGAAAGGAATTTCTTTTCAGCATCTACCAGGAAGGATGCAAGAACTCGGAGGTCATACTTAAGAGCAAGAGCCTCAGGCTGGATGTGCTAGGTCATGCCTCTCATCTCAAGCTCTTTGGGAGGCCCAGGCAAGAGAGTGGCTTGGGACTGGAAGTCCAAGGCTGCAGTGAGTGGGCTATGATTGCATCACTGCACTCCAGCTTGGGTAGCAAAGGAGACAAAGAAAGGAAGAAAGAAAGAAAGGAAGAAAGAAAGAAAGAAAACCTCAGAGTAAAGATTTCTGGGACTGACTTTTGGCCTCAGG
>NW_007018986.1:0-1433 GCF_000164805.1 Carlito syrichta
GGGGGGGGCTGCGGCAGCAGCGGGAGAAGAACGATGCAGTAAAAATGTCCAGTCCTTGCGATGTTCCAGTGATAGCAATGACCGAGCTCTCTTTGAGGAGTAGGCTGCAGTGCTGGGGTCCCAGCCTCCCGGGGGCGAGAGTCAGAGACCCACTGCAGATCTCTCTTGCAGAGGGCTTCAGACACCGGGTTGCCAGGTCACCATCTTGCCCCGTTGGACTCCATTATTCTTCCCCAGAATTGGTTTCTCCACCCTCTTGAACCTAGGTATGGTAATTTGACTTATTCTGGCAGATTAAATATGGATTGATGATGTTCTCACATCAGAAGTTTTCAGAGTTAGGTCCCTCAGCTTTCCCTTCTTTTCTAAATTCTGTTCTGTGATCCTGGGACTGGAACTCTGAAAAAATATGTCACTTTTCGCAGTTTGCTTCCAGCTGGGTTGTCTCATTGTGGAACTTTAGAGAAAATGGAAGGAGAGATTCACTTATTCCTGTCAACACTGTTCCTGCAAAAGTTCCTCACTCCTGAAGCAGCAATATGTTCCAATAGCAGTTTCCAGAATTTTTATACACTTGCAGAAACCACTGGAGAGTGTCCATCCCTCAAGAGTCTGATTCTCAGCACCGTGGGGAACTCTGCATGCAGCTAGGTTTTGATAACCTCCAACTTGTCCTTGTCCAGTCCTAAATGTTAGAGTAGCATCCCTCAGTTACTTTCTCATTGTTACTGTCTCACTGTTTCCTTTTGCCTTTGAAGTCCTCTATTCTTTATATGAAATGATCTCTAGTCCAGCAACTAATATTAGAGGAACCCATGACAGAAACAGAGCCAGGACACCCAGCCCTAAGCTCCTTTCTTTCTACTGATCTCCTGCCTTTCAAGTAGGTGTAGATCTGTCCTTTGGGGTCTTGGGTGAGTGTGGTGATGTCCTAAAGAAATTGTGTTGAAAGTTGGGCCTCTGTGTACTGAAATGGTAATGAGAAAAAAGAGCAAGTCCAGGGCAGCAATCACTGAATCCTTTTGAAAAAGTCTATTACCTTCACTATCCCTCACTTTTACAGGTTTCATATCTTAGCAACGCCTAATGTCTCTATCTTGTGCCCTTTATAATTGTGTATTATTGTTACAGTCTACCAGCTCTATGGTTTGGAAATTTGACACTCAAATCTCAGGGTGAAATTTGATCCCAATGTTGGAGGTGGAGCCTAATGGAAGGTATTAGTCATGAGGGCAGATATGAATATATTAATGCCCTCCCTTTGTGTGTTGGAGGAGTTAGTTCTAACTCTATTAGTCCCCATGAGAGTTAGTTGTTAAAAAGAGCTTTAAAGCTCTATCTTTTTCCTGCTTTTTCTCTTGTCATGTGATCTCTGCACATATTGCCTTCCTTTCTCCTTCTGCCTGATGTCCTAACCAGATGGTGCTGGTGCC
>NW_007018987.1:0-1317 GCF_000164805.1 Carlito syrichta
CTGACAGAAGGTCGTTGGATCTCCAGGATTTGCTTTGTCTGGTCCTCCCCAACTGGGCCCTGTCTGCCTAGGTCAAATTATGAAGAGAAATTGAGGACCCATTTTATGGGAAGAGGGATCAAGGGAATTGAAGGAGTGACAACTTGGGAGACTTCATTGGGCCCTGAAACTTCAGTGTCACAACTGGGGAACTCCAGGTCAGAGGCTCATGGTCAAGTTCCCTGGACTGAGGGACTTTGGATCCAGGACATAAACAAATTAGGAGGTGGAAGGGTCTCCCCAGGTTTCCATAGGCTGCAACAGAGAAAGCAGTGAGTGGCCTCGCACTCAGGAAAACCAATCAGGAAGGAGGAAGGAGAGGAAGCCTCTGAATACAAGGGAGTCACTAGAGAAGTCATCTAAGGACATGTAATTCAGGAAGGTGAGTTACTGGGTCTCAACAGAACACACCCCAAGAAGCAGGAGTCCCTGAGTTTACTGATCACAAGGCATGATCCCAAGAACAAAGGCATAAATGCCACTGATAGTTCATAGACAGAGTGACTCTTAACATGAACTCCAACAACTGAAGACCAGGACAGGAAGTTAGACTCACTCAGATGATCAAAGGCCCTACTGCAGAGGCTCCAGGGAAACAAGAACTGAGTAAAAACAAGCCCTTAGGTTAGGCCCAGAACATGCACAGCAGACATGTTGGGTAGGAAAAGTCTCCAGAATGAATCTAACAGGAGACTGAGAGAGTTCAGGGGACAGAAACAACTCCAGATAGACCAGGTCAGCATGTCAGAAGGAGGCAGGAGGAGGCAGCTGAACACTTGCTGTCTGTGCAGGAGGCCAAAGCCTAGAGGATCTCAGAAGAGGTCATGGGCAGGCAACTCTGGGGTTCTTAGAACCGACAGAGAGTGGTTTTAGGAATGCCTGGCCCACTCTCCAGGAGACAGTTTGAACCTTATGAAAGCTCGTGAACTGACATAGGGGCCCAGACCCCTCACACACAGAGGCCAACCTCCCCATGTGAAAACCAAGACTCTGAACTCCTATTGTTCCCTGACCCCCACAGGTCGACCCATTCTTCCATAGGTGCACCAGAAAGATTTTACAAAAATTTCAATCTTCTCACATGACTTTGAAATTTAAAAATCCTTCTAAGAATTCCTCCTATTGACTGGATACATCAAAACTTCTTCTTTTTTTTTTAAAGATTTTTTAAAATCTTTATTGGGATTTTATTTTTTATTTTTTAAATTTTTTTATAATCAATATTTTTTATTATGATATTGTGGGGTACAAATATGCTTCGTTCAGGTACCCTTATTG
>NW_007018988.1:0-1835 GCF_000164805.1 Carlito syrichta
CCTGGAAGGATTCAGAATGATTGTAGCAACATGACAGGTATGTGTGAGGTGATCTCTTCTTCCACACTCTACTGTAGTTCCTAGCGAACAACAATGAAATCCCATCTGTATTTATAGCTGGCATCAATGCATTGACACTATTGGTGCCTAATACTTGTCAGACCATCATAAAAAGGAATATCACAGCTATCTCTTTAAGTTACAGGTTGCTGCCACACAGGTGAGAAGAGTATATGTTCACTAGTCACTTTGTATAGACATGATCTTCTCAGGCTGCCTGAATCACAACAGTATTTATCTTCAGTCCACATTGTGGTAAAGTCAAACGTTATCACTGGGGATTGGGGGCAAGATGGGGATGGAACTGGTTGGAGTGTGTGAGTTACTGGATGGATGAGTGTGCATAAGGATAAATCTGCCTGCCTGCGTGTATGCAAGCAGGTGAGAGAATGTCTGACTAAGGGGAGATATGGGATCAAGCACCTGGAGCTTCCCTACAGAAGTAGTTGCATTGACCGCTGCTCTGAATTTGGTGCCCCCCACAAGGAAGAACATCTGCCATTCTTGTGGCCTCTCTCAGGAAATGGCAGCAGAAGTCTGCTGCCTGTCTGCACCTGGCACATGGTGCACACCACCACCTGTGGCAGGAGGTCAGGCACCGGCAGCAAGGACCATGCAGAGCGTGGAGAGCAAATCTGGAGCTGAGCCCCGCTGTAGAAGACAATGCGGGTTAACACCATTTTCTCAGTCCTGGAACATGGCCAGATACCTCGTTTAGCTCACCCTGATATGAGCAGCCCTCTTCCTGAGACTGAGGGGCGATCTTCACACTTCTCTGGGATCGGCCATCATTGGCCCAGAGGGGATACTTCAATTGCATGATACCAGAGAAACCGATGTCCCATCTCCCACACTGGCCACACAGAGACATGTACAATGGGCGTGAGAGAGCTAGCAGCAGATGAGTCACCTCTCTCTCCCCAGCAGTCCATGGAGTGTCTGACCCATGAGGAAAGCAGTCTGATCGACCTGCACTGAGAGCAAAGATAAGGGTCTACAGACTGAAACCCACTCCCTATCGCAGTGAGCAAAAGGCTGCGGTGTTGGGAAACACCAGTTAAAAAAAAGAAAAGAAAAGAAAAGAAAAGAAAAGAAAAGAAAAGAAAAGAAAAGAAAAGAATTTGTAGTTCCAGGAATGGCCACAAGAGAGAGCTTATTTAAAAAAAAAAATAATTTCTCTTTCTTTATTTGCACCTCTTTCCATACATTTCTTTTGGTATGTTTCTTCCGATTAGATTTATTCTTTTTTCTCCATCTGTTTTGTGTACGGGTATTTTTTAGGGTGAGCGTATCTTTGTTTTGTTTGTTTCTTTGTTTGTTTATGGGTTACTTTGCTTGCCTGTTTGTTTTTCTTCATCTCCTTCTTTCTCTCTGTCTTCCTTTCTTCTTCCTTATTTCTTTCTCTCTTATTTTCCTTTCTCTTATCTCATTTTGGTTTCGGGGGGGTATATATATGCTCCCACTGCATGGACATATTGTAAGGTGGTGGGAAATGGGTTCCAGGGTCCCACACCACCATCAGCAGACACTGAGATCTGCAGGTAGCTTATGAACTGTATCTCCTTCTCATTGCACCTTAATCAAAACTCAAAACTGCAAAATGACAGCACAGCTCTCCCCCCCCCAGCCTGGCTTCAAAATTCAACAAATCTAGAGGCTCAACCTAAGAAAGAATTAGGGGTTGAACAAACATAAGTTAAAGCTATCTGCCCTATCTCTGAGCAATGGAATCATAGAGCAATAAAAAGAAGGAAGCGAGGAACCCATCACAAATG
>NW_007018989.1:0-1283 GCF_000164805.1 Carlito syrichta
AGCCTAGCAGGTCGAGGCTATGGTGGCCATGAGCATGCAACTACACTCCAGTCTGAGTGACAGAGTAAGACTCTGACTCAAAAAAAAAAAGAAATATTATTTTTATAGATATTTGTAGCTAAATGCATATATGTGCATAAATATATATATGTATGTGTGCATAAATGTATGTCTATGTATATATATATATATATATATGGAGGCCAAAAAATGTATATACATTTTAAGAGATGTTATCTATGTATCACTTTTTGAGTTGAATTGAATTACAGTAGCAACGCATAGTATGACGTTCACTCAAAAGATGGCGTTAATCAAATGAATGCTAGTGTCACCATGTGACAGGCAGGACAGTCAAAGAAAATGGCAGAAGCACAGTTGTCATATGAGGACTGTAAGACCATTTTGAAGTGGTATTTGAATCTCAAGAGCATTGTGGAAGTGTGATGACAACGGAGACATGAGTTTGCAACAGAACCTCCAACACGCCTAACAATTACACACATTCGTGATATGCTTGAGATGCATGGTACTGTGTGTGATGAGCATGGGGAAGATCCAGGAGGCCTCACCCAGCAACAAGTCCTGCAGTAGTTCACCATCATCCGAAGTGCTTGGATGGTGATGGTAACCACTTTTTTGAGCACCTTTTGTCACTGTAGAAGTCAAGTATGATGTGTGGTCATGTTCTGCTATCAGAATATATTGAGTATTACAATTTTAATAGTTTCCTTCTTTCTTAAAATGTGTAAGCATTCTTTTGGCACCCTCTGTATGAGAAAGGAGAAATATAATGCGGATGATGTTGAGAAACACATATGGAAATGTTAAAAGTGGTTGAACTTTCTTAATGAAATCGAAATGAGAAGCATTTCACGTTTTACTTTATATATTTCTGTTTGGTTTCTTTTCAACTAAAATATTATTATCCAGTTAAATACATAAAAATGAGAAACAGATAAATAATATCGTGACACACATCTCTGAACATATACCTTTTCCATCACTCTAGATAGGGTGTTATTAGATGAAAGCTTTGAATAATTAAAGGTTATTGACAAATATGCCAAATTGCTTCTCAGTGGTGCCAACAGTTTCTAATTTATATGTTTCCTTTTTCATGTTAAATTTTAGCAAGGTTGTAATGAGACCAAAGATTCTTATACCCCTAGGCCTAAAAGCTTCAGGCTATAAACACTTGAACTCTCAATTTCTGGCTACAGGCATGTAGAATGTGTCCCAATCCTGGATTTCTCAGAGCTAACTCCAGATGGAGGATCAAA
>NW_007018990.1:0-1049 GCF_000164805.1 Carlito syrichta
GGCTGAGGCAGAAGGATCGCCAGAGCCCAGCAGGTTGACACTGGGGTGGCCGTGAGCGAGCCACTGCACTCTAGCCTGGGCAAGAGTGTGAGACTCCCACTCAAAAAACAAACAAACAAACAAACAAAACAGCAGAGAATGGTTCACCCTGAACACAGGTGTGGAAGTTAGGCTGTAGATGGAGAATGCACTACCTCTCAGGTGCTGGGACAGGTGGATGAGTCCAGTCCCATCCCCATTCCTTTTCTGAGTTTATTATCTCACAGTCCCTATTGCAAGCCAGTCAGTTGGCCGTGGCTGCCTGGAACACTGAGTCGAGAAAGATTATGAGGCCTCATTCGGACTCGTGGGAATGAACATCAGTGATCCATTAGCAATGTCTGCCATGGCTGCAGGAGGGGGCATCTTGGCACGAATCTACCAAATTGCTGCTGCTCCTACCATCCCTTTGCTGACACCTTTCCACCGCTTTTCTCATTCTCATCCTCTGTCCTCACCCTCTTTTCATTCCCAACACCCTCCCGCACCAGGACAGAACACCCCTGGCCAACACACGTGTGCACACCCTTCCTGGTCACATACAGCTCCACTCCCTGCCCACCATAAACACTCCTACCACTGTAGTGGTTTTATCCTGACAATTACCGTGGATGCATATTCATGACCGCATGAAAAGGTTTCTGGAAGCAAATTCCCTGGTGTCTGCGTGTCAGAGACCGTATCTGATGAGTACCGTCCCCAGAGGGTGTGCAGGGTGAGAAGAAGCCGCTGTCTGCAGAGGGCCAGTCCCACTCCGGGCCAGAGCAGGGATCAGCAACAACTCACCTGCACCCTGGTGCTCGCTGTTGAAAAGGAGACAAGATTCCTCATAGACTGGCCTGCTGGGGGCCCTAGACGCCTTCTAGGATGATTTAGTTTATTCACAATAAAATTATCAAGAGGGCCTCCACGGAGCCAGGTCGGAGGGGCAGGCTTCTTGGGAGCGGTGAGCGAATGAAGGGGACAGGCCCGGGCCCATCAGAACAGCAGCCACGGCCTAGGAAATGGAA
>NW_007018991.1:0-9604 GCF_000164805.1 Carlito syrichta
AGAGTGTGACAGCTACTATTTGATTTTTAGAGTAGACTTGTTAGGATAAAATATATACAATACACTCATAGTTGCATAAATTTACGCTTGCTGTTTTGTTTCCTTTTGCTACATTATTCAAGTGTAATAGTTACTATACGGTTTATGAAAGAATTAATGATGAGGTATTAGCTTAATAGGATATAGCATAGTATTAAAGGTCAATCATTAGATTATATAAAAATTAAAGTTTAGACATATGAAACTCATATGAATTATAGTAAAGTTTGGTAGTTTAAGAATAAGTTTTAACTGAATTATAAGGCATTACGTTAAATCATAATAGGATAATAGTATAACTAACAGCTAAGTCATTTAAGTAAAGTTATAGATTATAGTATAGTGTTGAGTTAATAATATTAATCGTTAAAAATATTAGGAGTCAGTGAACTTGGATTGAACCTAGATTTAACTTAGGAAAGTTTTTTGTATTAATCAGGGTATAGAACAAAGAGTATAATATGAATGATTCATTGAACATTATGGAAAACACTTTGAACGATTTGTATTGAAATTGTGCACCTGTGACCTTAATGTAAGCATGACAGGCATCATGGAGTTCAAATTGTTTGCTTGGAAATTGCAGATCTCGTGGTGGTCTTTTGATGCATAGTTTGTAAAACACGGAACTTGTACACCCCCAGTGAGTGATTATCACACTGCTGGAGGGTATAGAAAATGGTATATAAGTTGGAGGGAGTCCGAATAAAATTTGGCTTCAGTCCTGATCAGACTGTTCCCAGAAGAACTCCCTCCGAGTGGTCTCTTCTCACCATCCAGATTCTCCGGTGCGGGTCCTAACCCACCCTTGGTCAGTGCTGGTCACTGACAGCTAGTCACTAGAAAACCAATTGTTGAGGAGGCCCAGGTACTGGAACACCCATCACAAAGTGGGACTGTTCACTAGGACACACAGTTTTGAGGAGAGCCAGTAAATTGTGCACCAATCACAGAGGAGTTCCAGTAAATGGAGCATGTATTATGGAGGATGCCCAGTCACTGGACACCCATCAGAGAAAAGGACCAGTGACTTCTTTACCCATTATGTAGGACACCCTGAAGCTGAGGCACCGGTCACAGAGGAGGATTAATCACTCAGACACTTAATTTGGAGAAGATTCAGTTTCTAGGGCAGTCATCACAGAAGAGTTGTAGTCACTGCAGCATGCATCACAAAGGATAGCCAATCATTACTGCACCCATTATGGAGAAGGCTCAGAAAGCAGCATACTACTCACAAAGGAGGGCTAACCAGTTGTGTACCTATCAAAGAGGAGAACCAGTCACTTAGGCACCCATGCCAGAGAAGTGTTACAGAAGAACCAATCCCAAAGATGGACCAGTCTCTTAATCATCCATTAGAAGGAGGGCTGATCACCGGGACAGTGATCACACAGAAAGACTAGTCACTGGGGCACCCATCACAAAGGAGGCACAAAAACTGGTACATCAATAAAAGAGGGGAATAATCACTAAGGCACCCATCACAGGAGAAAATCATTCACTGGGGCACCTATAACATAGATCGGGTAGTCAAGAAGGCACCAATCAAGAGAAGCACAAGTCCCTGGGGCACACATCAAAAAGGAGGTCTAGACACTGAGGAACCCATCATGGAAGAGAGCCAACCACTGGGGCACGCCTTGTGGATAGTGGTCAATCACTTAGCCAACCAACAGCAAGGAGGGTCAGTCACTATGGCAACTATCACGAAGGATTAAAAGTCATTGGGACACTACATTTTGAAGAAGGAGAGTAATTCGCACACACATCACAGAGGTGGGTTAGTCACATGGTAAACATTTTGATGTAGGCTTAGTCATTGGGACTTCTATAGCAGAGGAGAACCAATGGGTGAGGCATCCATTTTGGAGGAGAACCAGCCTTCACAGAAGAAGGCTAAGCACAGTGGCACGCAACACAGAAGACAGCCAGTCACTGGGACACATATCATAGAGGAGAGCAAGTCAGTGGGAGCAATGATCACACAGGAGAGACAGTCAAATAGGCAATAAAAACTGAGCAGCATTTGACACTGGGGCACCCATTAAAGGGAGCCCCATCATGGGGTCCTGGTGACAAAGGAGGCCCAGCCACAGAGGCACGAATTATTGAAGAGATCCAGAAATAGGGCCACCCAACATGGAAGAGGACTAGTCATTGGGGCACCCCTTTTGGTGGAGACCCAGTTACTGGAACTCCCATCACAGATGATTGCCAGTATTAGGCCACCAATCAAAGAGGAAGCCCAGTCACTAGAACACTCATTATGGAGGAAGTCAAGTCTCTGTGACACACAACCCAGAGGAGCTTTAATCACTTGGTCACCCATCATATGAAGGTTAGTTACTGAGACACCAATCACAGGGAAAGACCAGTCACTGGAGTAAACATTATGCAGGTGCTCCAGTCACTGGGACACCCGTCACAGTGGAGGATCAGTCAATTGGGCACCCATATGGAGGAGGCCCAGTAAATGGGGTATACAACACAGAGAAGGGCTTGTTATTGTGTTAATAATTAAGAGGGAGGGCCAGTGAATGGACACCAATCACAGAGGAGGCACAGTCACTGTGGCACTCATAATGGAGAACGGCCAGTAACTGGCCCATCTATATGGAGGAGCACCTGTCACTGGAGTTCCAATGGCAGAGGATGTCTAGTTACAGGTGCACTCTTCGAGGAAGGACAACAACTGGGGCACCCATTAAAGTGAGGTGCCAGTCACTGGGGCACCCATCACTGTGGTAGGCCTGTCATGGGGGCACCATCACAGATAAGTCTAGTCACAGTGACAGTCTCACAGAGAAGGTCTACTCAAATGGCACCAATAACATCAGAGAGTCAGATACTAGGGCACCTATTATGGAAGCAGGTCAATCACTGAGAAACTATCAAAAAGGAAGGCCAGTCACTGCAGCATTTATCTCTGAGAAGGGTTATTCAATGGGACAGTCATCATAAAGGAGGGCTTGTGACTGGGGAAAGCATTATGGAGAATAACCTATAACTAAGAAACTCTTCACAGAGTAATGTCAGTCACTATGGGAGAAGGGCCAGTCCCATGGCACCAATTAGTGAAAAGTCTCAGTCACTGGGCCACTCATACTGGAGAAGGGCTTGTCACATGAAAACCCATTTTTAGTAGACCCAGACACTGAAGTAGCAATCATAGATGAAAGCAAATCACTGAGACACCCATCACAGAGGAGAATCTGTCACTAGGACAGTTTTCACAAACCAGTCACTGGGGCACCCAATGCAAAGAAGGGCTAGTCCCTGGGGAAAATATTATAGAGGATACCCAGTTCCTGTTGAACCTACCATAGAGCGAGACATTCCCTGGACAACACCACAGAGGAGAACTATTTACTGGGGCACCCATCACTGAGGAGATCGAACCACTGGAACAATTATGAAGGAGGACCAGCTACCGTAACACCCATTACACAAGTGGGCTAGTCACAATGTACACCCAGTTTAGAGGAGATCAGGTCATTGAGGCAACCAATTTGATGGAGAGCTAGTCACTGGAAATCCATCATATAAGAAGTCAGTCACTGATGCACCAATCACAATGGAGGCCTAGTCACTTGGGCACATGTTATGGAGGAGGTCCATTCACTGGTACACCAATCACAAAGATACTCAACGGGGCACAGATAATGTCCAGTAAGTGGGACACCTATTATATTGGTGGTCAACAAATATAAAAGAAAACAATTATAAGGGAGAACAAGTCATTGTGTTAACTGTTATTAAGGATGATCAGTCACTGTGCAGCAAGTAGAGAGGCCCTGTCACTAAGGCACCCATATGGAGGAGAACCAGTAATTGAAATAAAAACTAAGGAGGAACTCTCATTAGGGTGCCAATAATATAAGAAGGCCAGCCACTGAGGAGTCCATCACAGAGAAGTTTGAGTCACTGGGGCAAATGTTGCCATAACTGTCCTCCCATCACAGAGGTTGGGTAGTCACTGGTGTCCCCATTATGGAGGAGTGCTAATCTTGGGGACAATCATCACAGATGAAGGTCAGTTGATAGGGCAACCATCACATTAGACAGCCAGTCACTATGGCATCCTTAACAGAGAAGTACTAGACACTGAGAAACCACCAAAAAGAAGGGCTTGTCACTGTGGAACTGATATGAAAGTCGTAGTCACCAGGACACCCATGATGGAGAAGGGCCAGTCATGGGATATCCATCTCAGAGGAAGGCCAATAACTAAGCCACCATCACAAAGAACTGTTTGTCACTAGGGTATCTATTATGGTGGAGAACTCGTCACTGGCACATAAACAACTAAGGTATCACAGACACTGTGCCATTCATAATGGAGGATGCTTAGTCACTGAGTCACCCATTATGTTGGACACACAGTCAATGGATCAGGGATCACAGAGAAAAACTTGTCAATGGGGCATCAATCACAGAGGAGCAAAAGTCACTGAGGTATTTTTCATAGAGGAGCTCCAGTCACTGGAGCACACAGCACAGAAGAGGGTCAGTCACTGGGGCCCCCATTACAGAACAGGTGTATTCACTGGCACTCAAACAGAGGAGTGCCAGTCACTGGAACAGTTATCCGAGAAAAAGACCAGTCAGTGGAGCAAACATCACAGAGTTTGTCAACATGACACCCAATTAAGAGGAGGAGCAGTCACTGGTGCACCTATTAGAGGGGGAGCGTCACTGGCTCACCCATCACAGATATGGGCCAGTAATGAGGGCACACCTCACAAATGAGTGCCAGTCACTTGTACACTCAAACAAAGAAGGGCTAGTCGTGGTACGCATAACAGAGGAGGTCAAGTTACTGGAGCACTTATGAAGGAGGTTCAGGCATTGGGACAAAGGAAGTATAGTCACTGGGACAAATTATACTGATTACTGATGTGCCAGTCACTGAGGTATGAGTCACAGAGAGGGCCAAGTCATTGGTGTACACTGAAGGAGGAGGACTACTGACTGGACCATTCATATTAGATGCGGGCTAGTCACTTGGTCACCCATCACAAAAAAGCCAGACATTGGGACACCTTTATGGAGGAGGACTAATTACTGGAACAATCATCAAAAAAGAGAGGCAATTACTGGGACACATGTTACATAGGAAAGAAAGAAACTGGAGTTCTCAGAATAGAGGAGGTGTAGTCTCTATGACATCCATTATGGATGAGGGCTAATCACTGGGGCACCCATTACAATGGAGATACTGTCACACAGGGACCCAAAATTGAAAAGGCCCTGTCACCTATGCATGCATCACAGAAAAGGGCTAGAAACAAAAGCATACATCACATATGAAGGCCAGTAATTTTGATACATTTTATATAAGAAATACAGTTAATGGAACACACATAATGAAAGAGTCCCAATCACTGGGACACCCATCACAAAGGACCAGTCACTAGGGCACCCACTATAGAGGAGAACCATTAAGAGGAGGACCATCAGGGAGGAGGAGGAGTCACCAGAGCAACCATTAAAAAGGAGGATCAACTGGGGCACCAACTACTGAAGAGGCCCAATCAATGGTGCACCCATAATTGAGGAGAGCTGGTCATTGGGACGCTCTTTGGGATGAGGCTCTGCCCTGGGAGATCCATCACAGAGGGGGGCTAATCACTAGGGCATCCATTCAGGGGGAGGGCAAGTCACTGGGACACCAATCACTGAGGAAGTATGAAAATTGAGGCACCCATAATGGAGGCTGGTTAATCTCTGGACAGCAATTATATTGGGTACCGAGTAGGTGGAATTGTGATAACAGAGGAAAGTCTATCACTGGGGCACACATCATAGAGGAATATCAGTCACTGGGGTATTTTTCACAGCTGAAGACCAGTCACTGGGGCACATGTCAAAAAGCAAAATCAGTCATTTGGGCACCCACTAAAGAGGAGGTTCAGACACTTGGACATATATAACAGAAGAATGTCGGTCACTGATACACTTATCACAGAGGTGGGTCAGTCATTTAGACATTCATGACGGAAGAGAGTCAGTCACTGGATCACTGATCGCATAGAATGGCCAGTCAAAGGAGCACCCTTCACAGTTGCAGACCAGTAATGTGGGCAGCATTCACAGAGGAACTTAGTCAAAAAGTCATGGATGTACCATTCACAAAGGAGGACGTGTCACTGGTTCACCCATCACAGAGGAAGATTTGTCACTTGGGAACCCATCACAGAAGAGGGCCAGTCACTGGGGCACCTACTATGGGGGAGGCCCAAACACTTGAGTAACTATAACACTGGAAAGCCATTCAATTTGGCACATATCATGGAGGAGGGCTCAACACTAGTCATTCATTATGAGTGGGAATAATCACTAGGGCACCTACCAGAGAGGAGACACAGTCACTGAGGCACCTATCCTAAAGAGACCAGTCACAGAGGCACCCATCAAACAGGAGAGTCAATCACTGGGGCACCCTTTAAAGGAAGACCAAGTCACTGGCACAGCCATCACAGAGGAGATCTAGTCATCTCAGCAAACACCACAAAAAAGACAAAGTCCCTGAAGCAACTATCACAAAAGAGAACCAGTTACTTAGGCAACAAAAACAGAGGTGGTCCATTCAATGAGCCACCAATTAGGAGGAGGGCTGATCACTGGGGCATTAATCATAAAGTAGGATCCCTCACTATAATATCCATCATAAATGAGGTTCAGTCAATGAGGTTCAGTCAACTCCTCCCATCACAGAGGAGTTCTAGTCACTGGAACATTGATCACAGAGGAAGTCTAGTCCCTGGGGCACTCATCACAGTGGAGTGTCAATCACTGGTACATCCATCACATAATATTTGTCACTGGGCTAATCATCACAGTTGAGGGCCAGTCATCGTGTAAGCAATTACAGACAAGAATCAGTCAGAGGAGCATCAACCACAGTGGAGGGTCAATCAATGAGGCACCAAACACAAAGGAGGAAGAGTCACTGAGGAACTCATCATAGAGGAGGGCCAATCACTGGAACAGACATCACAGAATAGGTCCTCCTATACACTAGGGGAACCATAAAAGAGTAGGGCTAGTCACCAGACACACAACTCAGAGGAGAGGCAATCACTGGAGCAGCAACAGTAGAAGCCAGTAACCGGGACACACATCAGAGAGGCAGAACAGTTATGGGTTATCCCTCACAGCGGAGTGCTAGCGACTGGGTCACGAATTATACAGGAGGCCCAGTAACTGGAACATCTGTCACAGAGAATAGCCTGTCACTGTTACACCCATAAAAGAGGAGAATTAGTCATGCCAAAGTGTTAGTCATCACAGAGGAGTGTTATTCACTGTGGCACCAAATTTGGAGGAGGACCAGTAACTTAGTCCAGTAATTGGAACACCTGCTATAAAGGAGGCCAAATCATTGAGACACATTTCACATAGGAGGGTCAGTCAATGATGCATTCATTATGGAGAAGATCCAGAAGTTGTGGCACCTATCGCAGAAGATGACAAGTCACTGTGGCACGCTAAATGAAGGAGTCTCAGTCACTGAGATACCCATCATAGAGGAGGAATTGTCAATATGTCACTATTCATATATGAAGACAAGTCACTAGGGCGCCAATCACAGAGGAGGTGTCATAGTGGCATTCATTATGGAGAAAGCTCAATCATTGTGGCACCCACCAAAGAGGACTAGTCAATGGGCACTTATAATGGAGGAAGCCTAGAAAGTGGGATTCCCATAAAAGAGGACTACTCACTGGGGCACCCAATATGAATAAGGACTATTTATTAGTGCATTCATCCCAGAGGAGGGCTAGTCATTAGGAAACGCATTATGGAGGCGGGCCAGTCACTGGTGCAACCAAAATTGAAGAGGAATAGTCATTGCGGTACTCATGTGTGGAAAATCCAGTAACTGGAGTAGTGGTCACAGAGGAAATTTTGTTACTTGGGCGCATATCACAGAGGAGGTTCAGTCACTTGAGCATTTTTACAGAATGTGGTCAGTCAAAGGGTATCCATTTTGTAGGTGGCCCAGAAACTATGACAATCATCACTGAGGAGGGATAGTTCACTGGGGCACCCATCAGAGTGGAGGTTAGTCACTTGGACACCCGCAACAGTGGAGGTCCATTAGCTGGGACACTCATCACATGTGAGGTCAGTCACTGGTTTACCCATCACAGATGACGGCCAGTAAATGGGGTACTGATCAAAGATAGGACCATTCAATAAGGCACCAAACACAGAGGTAATCAATAGGGACATGTCAGAGAACACACTAGGTCACTGGGACTCCAATCACAGTCCCTGTAGCACCCATCACAGAAGAGCATCTGCCATTGAGGCACCAATCACATAGAAGTGCCAGTTACTGGGACAGCTATCACAGAGGAGAGTCAGTCACTGGAGAAGTCATAATATAGAAGGGCTAGTTACTGTTGCATTCATTTCAAAGAAGGGGCTAACACTGGTGCATATATAACAGAGAAGGGACAGTCACTATTCCATTCATGGGAGGTGGGAAAGTCACGAAGGAACTTTTCACAGAAAAGTTTTCATCACTGGGCTGTCCATTATAGAGGAGGCCCAGTTACTGGTGCATCTATCACAGATAAGAGCCAGTCATTGTGACACCTATCTCAGAGGAAAGCTGGTAAATGGGGCACACATCACAGAGGAGGGCTACTCACTCTACCACACAATTTAGAGGAGGACCAGTAACTGGGTCCCCAATCACCAGGGAGGCTCCAGTAAATGGACGATCTTTTATAAAGGAGACACAGTCACTGAAACATCCATCACAGACCATGGCCCATCACTTGGTCATTTATTATAGAGGAAGTCCGTTAACCTATGCACCCATTCCAGAGCAGCATTAGTCATGGGGACACACACTTTAGGTACAATATGGTCAATTGGACATCCATCACAGAAGAGGGCCAGTCACTGGGACATCTATCACAAACAATGTCCAGGAATGGGACACTAATCACAGAGTACACATAGTCACTTCAGTATCCAAAATGCAGAAGGCTTAGTCACCAAGTCACTCATCACAGTGGAGTACTAGGCACTGGGCCACCCATATTTATGAAGACAAGCTATTGAGGCACAAATTTATATGAAGTCCACTAGTCATTGGGCACACATTTTGAAAAACGTCTAGTTATTGGAATACTTATCCAGAAGGAGGGCCAGTCAGTAGACACCCATTACAAAGGAGGCCCAGTAAATGCAACACCTGTGGAGACGGGGCAAGATGGCGACGGCATAGGTGAACTGGTGAGATTCTATGAACGGACCAAGACTGCAAACTGCTGAATAGACAGATTGTAAAGCAGAGGGAAAAGTGAACAAAACCAGAAGACCATCATAAGGAAGAACAGATCATTGCAGAAGAGAAATAAAAGCAACCCCACCTTCCCTCAAAAACAGAATTGAAGAGGGGAAGGGAAAGGGGGAGAGGGAGAAAAATCTACAGAAATGAGGAAAACCAAAAGAAGAGTATGGGTCTCTCCCAGACGCCTGGGGGAGCAGACACTGAGAAAACTGACTTTGGGATACAAACAATGAAAAGTCCCCAGAATGA
>NW_007018992.1:0-1116 GCF_000164805.1 Carlito syrichta
TCAAGGCTGCAGTGAGCCATGATCATGCCACTGCACTCCAGCCTGGGTGACAGAGCAAGAATCTGACTCAAAAAAAAAAAAAAAAAATTAACTCAACAACGTAGAAAATGCTTATCAACTCAAGTATAAGATTTTAGGTAATTAAAAGGGATTTCAACTATTGGGGTCTGAAGAAAGCAGGAGAGAGTAGAAGTCCAGAGTTTGCAAATATGTTGTAATTTGAAGATTCTCAGCAGGTAGGTTAACTTAGAGGTACTTTTCTGCCAGTGCTGAAAAATAGGATCCGTACTTTAGAAGACCAGTCCCAGGCATGATTTGGGAGTGGGGCACATGAACAGAAACTCAGTTTTCTACATTTCGAGTATTCCAAGCATACAGCAATAGAGAGAAAAACATGTAGAAAAGAGACTGGCAGAATTCTTCTGAAGTTCATTCCTTCATTTACTACCTTTCCATCTAATGGAGAGCCTTACTGAGAATGAGGTTCATATCAAATTCCTATTTCTCTTTTCTCTCTTTGAATGTTTCCAGTTTAATTCAGGCGCATGCATTATCAAACATCTGTTTTAATTACAGCTATTGTTAAGGTAGTTAATCAGTTGTCGTCTCTCACCAGCCAAAATCCTATATTGCTGAATTTTCGTACAATCAAAGATACAATAAATATAAAAGAAATTCTTGTATATCAGCATGAAAAAAATGCATACAACTTCTTTGCTCACTGATGCAACCAAAACACCCAGGAGTTATTATAATGTGCATTCCCTTGACACAGACTTTTATTTCATGCAAATGACTGTGATTAAGATTCAAATACTTTTTTTTCATTTTCACACATTACTTAATCAATGTGAAGTACTGTGTAAAAATTGCATCTCTTCATAACAGTGATTTTGACCAAGTCAAGTGTTGCTCCTAGAATTATAATCCAGACTTGTGATTCAATTATCATTTAGAGACTTTCTAAATTCAAATTAAGTTCACTCTTTCCTCCTCCTCCCAACACTGCAAACTTAATATCAGTATGGATCATTTGTAAGGTGTGATCAAAATAATTTTCCATTGCAAGGAAATACACAATGTGATGTCTGATTTTTCCTTTACTTGCAAAAAAAA
>NW_007018993.1:0-13936 GCF_000164805.1 Carlito syrichta
AGTGATTTTTGTAATGATTTTAAGAACATGAATAGCTGGTAAGACCACCAAGAGAGGTCACGGTATAGAGCACAGATCACATCCATGTAGTTTTCACTTCCCATGATACAGTCTCATGAAAGAAACCTGAGCAGTCCCCTGAATAACTAAGTTATCTCTTAACCTCAGTTTCTTCTCTATGAAACAGAGAACATAAAATGGGAAAGATTAAATGAGTAATGTGTGGTAAAAGAATCTTATTCCTTTCTTTCCAATTTAACAGAATGTGAATGATACAAGACAGACAAACAGAAGTTTTGTAGCTAAATTTATTTAGTGAAAATACCAAGCCAAAAAGTATTTACAGACTGAGCCTCCTAAACCCGAAAATCTCAAATCCAAACTGCTCAAAAATGCAAAACTTTTGAAGAGCTGGCATGATACTTGAAGAAAATGATTGTTGGAGAATTTTTGAATTTGAATTTTCAGATTTGGGATGCTCTATCAATTAATATAATGTATTATTCCAAAATCTGAAAAAAAAAATCAAACTCTGAAATATTTCTGGTCCCAATCATTTTGGATAAGAGATATTTAACCTGTAGCCACCTTAAGTAAACTATTGTGCATTCTGAATGTCTAAAACTGGGATTGATTAAGCAGCATTTTAAATATTTCACTTTCATGAACCATTTTTAAATAGTCACTTATGGGTCATGAAACGTAATTTATAAAATGTTGTCTTAATGTAATCCCTTCTATATTCTGAGCAATGATAAAAGGTTAATTTTGCTTTTCTTTCCTTTTTTAGCTCAATTGGTTAGAACTTACTGATGGGTTGGGGGTCCTGAGATCAAACCTAACACTGGACAGTTACCACCCAGCACTATTCCCAAAATGTTTTTTCTCTTTTAAACTAAAGGCATCAACTTAGTCTATATTTATTTTCATGAAAGCCAGTAGCCTCTAACCAAAAAAAGGAAAGCAAAAAGTCAACAGATGCCTTGATGTGCCAAGATATAGTAATTTAGTAGCATTTAAGAAAGAGAAGAGCCAGGCTCAGTGGCTCAGCCTGTAATCCCGCGCCTTTGGGAGGCTGAAGTGAGTGAATTGCTTGAGCCCGCGGGTTCGAGACCCGCCTGGGCAACTTGGTGAGACCTCATCTCTACAATAAATAAAAAAGTTAGCCGGGTGTGGCAGCGCATGCCTGTAATTCCAGCTACTCGGAAGGCTGAGGCGGAAGGATCGCCGGAGCCCAGCAGGTGGAGGCTGCGGTGGCCAGGAGCGGCCACTGCACTCTAGTCTGGGTGACAGAGTGAGACTCCAACTCAAAAAAAAAAAAAAAAAGAATGAGAAGGATAGGAATCCATCCAAAAGTATTTTTTTGAAATGGGATGATGTGTTTTTAAAATGCACATTTATTCTATTATTTAAGCTACTGGAGAGTTATTATCAGTGAAATTTGAATTTATAGATTTGGGATAAAATTTCAGATTTGGAATTTTTCGGTGAAAAATTTAAATATATAATTAACAACATGTGAATAAATCCAGAAAAATAACAATATTAAGATGCTTAAAATTTGAGGAAGGGAATCCCTGGCCAGAAAGAAAGGATGGAAATAAAAAAAGGAAAGAAGATAGAAAGTGAGAGAGGAAAATAGGAAAAAGTCAGATCAAAGAAATATATACCAAAGGGTCTATTTCAAAGGTGTTTAAAGCTTAAATGGCAAAAAAATGCACCCTATCTTCAGAATGAATATTTTTTATTCCTTATTACATGTCATAGTTCTACTGTATATTCATACTGTTTATTATAAATGATGTGGGAGTCAGATAGTGGTGAAAATGTTCAACTTTGATGATTTTCATTTTTCCATTATGTCTTAGAAAGTCTTTGTACATTCTTCAGAAAGCTGGTAAACAATAAGGAGTCCTACCTTTGCTAAGGAGAACTTTGACCCAATGGCCAGATTCATGAGCTAAGGCTAACAAACTTTTGTGGTTTTCAGTCAATTCCACACTTACTCAATACTTACTATGACACTGACACCAAGGATCTTGCATGTTAAAATAAGGAGTTAACCTTATAGGCAAAAAAAGAACTATAACAACATCTGAGCAGGGACATAGTGCGGTGTAGTTTGTCCCATAGTCACTGTCATGGTGAATTTTAACCAGTAAAGATAAGGAAGTTGTGGTGAATGAATACCCTTATAAGTAAACACTCAGTCAGGGTGGTTATAATCCCAGGTTTTGGGAGATCAGGCTGCTAGGATCACTTGAGCTCAGAAGTCCATGATTAGCCTAGGTCACATAACAAGAATCCATCCTTCCAAACACTAAGAAATAATCATTTAAAAAATTAGCCAGGAGTGGTGGTGTCTGTCTGTATTCCTAGCTAATAGGAAGACTGAGGTGAGCAGATCACTTAGGCCCAGGGATAGGAGGATACAGTGAGCTATGATGGTGCCACTGCACTCCAGCTTGTGTGGCAGCATGAGATCCTGTCTCTACTTTAAAAAAATGTGACAGAATATACACTGGGAGGAGTTTCACCTAAAAGCACTCCTTCTTATAACATGCAAGATCCTTCACTGTTTTCTAATTTGAAATGCTCAATTGAATTATATTATCAGCCCTACTCTAAATCTCCTTTTTGATCCTAATAATCTGTTTTAATACTCAAAGCTTCTTTCTTTTTACATTTAATCAACTTAAGAGCCGGTTGCAATTTGACTAGAAGAAAACCAATAATTACACAGTATTCCTCATGAGACTCCACTCCATTGAGAGTACCATATGAAGAACCTGAAAGCAAGTACCTTGAGCAAATTCAGGTCCTTCATAGTCAATAGAGATTTCAGCTGATGCTCCTGTATTTTTTTCTAAGCTCTTTCATTTCATACTGCCTTGGTTTAGTTACCTTAGCATAGCATTTCTTGATTTAGTATGCACACATTTTAGGATTGTTTGCATATGTCCCATTCCAGACACCTGCTCTTGTAATTGAGAGACTATGAACAGTGAATACTCCACCCCCTCAGACACTTTACAGAACACTCCATATATAAATAAGCATGTGCTTATGATCAAGGTATTGCGCTCGTATTGTCAACATATAAGCATATATTGTCTTTATTCTGTTATGAGGTTAAATTGGGTACATTTAAAATGAGAAAAGAAGTTCAAGAGGTAAATGTATAAATGATAACAGTTTAGAGTTGGAGTATATAATTAAAGATTATTCAGTTTTCATTTTTCTATTTCCAGGTTTTTTTAAGTTATAAAGCAATTTAAAAAATCTCCATATATTCTTACAATCGTACAATTAAGTATGGCATTTTGAGGTTATGTTAATAAATTAAGAACTAAGAAAATAGAAGGGGATAGTAAAGGAATAAATAGTAAATGATAAAATACCTTTAGAAAAGTAAAAGATGAGAATTCATATGAAGTTCTTGGAAACTCATGGTCACTTTTGTTAGACATGTGTGTACGTGTGTGTGTTTTAAGTTAACTATTGGAACTTACATACTCACCACAATGTTACAGAAAAGCTATAACCTCTATGTGCAAGAATATCACACAGTTATTAGTAATTCATATTTATGTAACCTAGACCTGAAGGTCAGTAAAATTTAAAGAACAAGATGCTGAGTAGGTAATTCTATCAGACTCTCTGGTCTTTTTACAAATAGCTCATCAGCTGTTGTCAGTGTACAATCTAAAGTGAAGGCGTATCCTTGAGCATGGCCTTTGTAACTGGCCTTTCTTACCCAGGAGAAATTATCTTCCTAACAAAACTACCTGGAACTCATATTGATTCTGCTTCAATCATACATTGAAAGGAATCAAATTCAACTTAGTTTATTTTAAACGCATCTATTTTATTTCAGCCCATAGTATAAGCCACTATTACTTCTTACTAAAACCACAAACTCTTCCAGTTGGTCTTGCTCCTTTGTAATCTATTCCCTGTCAAGATCTGAAATGAGCCTCACGAGACCAAATCACTTTCTGACAGTTTTCAAAGTTAAAGTACTGTAAGAACTTTCCTTGTCCGTTGTGGAAAGTTCAAAGTCCTCAACATGGTTTAAAAACCTGTCTGTCCTAACTTTGAAGACTTTTCATCCCCCACCCTCAAAATGGAGTCATATAGAACTTTTTTTTAGTTTCCAGAATCCTGGTATTATGCCATGCTGCGGTCTAAATGATTTTGTTCCACCAAAATTCATATGTTAAAACCTAATCTCCAATGTAATCGTATTAACAGTGGGGCCTTAAGGTGGTGATTAGGTTGTGAGAGTGGACCCCTCATGAGTGAGATTAGTAGCCTTCTAAATGAAGCCTGAATGGACTGACAGGCCATTTTCCTCCAAGCCAATATTCATCCTTGCATACTTTCTGCATCAGACACTCTTCAACCATATTTTCATTTGGCTAAATTCCGGTAATCTTTTTATTCTCTACCTAATGCTACTTCTTCTAGAGCCCACTTGAGAAACTTAGGTTTCCCAGGACCCTGGGTTTCTTGATCATAAATCATCACACATTACACAGTAATTTCATGTTGTGAAAATCATAAACATGCATCTCCTGAATCTCCTTCCAGATAGCTTGTAGGGCAAGGACACGAAGTGAACAGCTTCTATATTTTGGCTCCACTACAGCATTTCCACTGAGGCCTCATGTTCTGAGCCACCTCTAGGCAATGACTGCAAACTTCAGACTGATCTAGGGAGCAGCATATGTTTAGGAGTCCTGCTTGTCTGACCATACTTTTCAACACTATGTCGCCGTGTGAGACTCTTTACAACCAACCTCTTCTTCCTTCACACATGTTGAGCCTTCATTGCCGCTGAAGGCCAGACCAAGCTGCCCCTGATCGTTCCTCCTCTGTCCTTCACAAGAGGTATTCAGCAACAATTCTCTTGAACATCAAATCTCTGTCTGGTTCTCCGAGGATCCACACAAATGTACATATCTGAGATCTGTTTTCTTTGATACATTTTACACACATATGGTTTTTCTCTTTTTCTTTGTATTTCCAATGCTTTATGCAGTGCTGTACATAGTGCACATTCAAAATGTACTTATTTCTATGAATTGCAAATGATCAAATAATAAAATAATAGTATAAAAGCAAACATCACTGGATGCTTATTATTTTCCAGACACTTTATCTATATCCTCTTATTTGATCTTGTAAGTCAGGTGTTATAATGATCTTTGCCTATTTATAGCGGAGGGTATGGTGACCCAGAGAAACACAATGACTTGTTCAAAGTCACACAGTGCAAACATAATGAAGTCAGTATCACAACCATGAGAGTTTATCCACACATGACAGATTATGTAGACACTTGCCGGCCCCTCAATTCCTATCCTGTAAACACAGAGAATTAAGGGAGCTTAAATATCACCAGAAAGAAAATGATTATAAATATTCAATGCAGTCTGAAACAAAATGCCGACTCCATATGGAAGTCGGGAGGATAGTCCCTGATAGAGCAGGAACAAGTAAAGGAACAAACAACAGGGGGAGTAGACCAAGAGCAGTAAACACACAGGTAAACACAAACAGGAGGCACAAAGCAAGAAGAACCAGGAACAAAAGCTCGTGCTAAGTCTTAGAAGTAATTTCATACCAGTTTACCACAGAGGAAATTCATGGACATAACTACATGAGCAGAGTAATCTACTGCAATGGAGAAATCGACAAGGTCAGCAGGAAACCCTAAGAAATAGAAAATGGAAATCAAGAAGTTGTAACCCAGAGTCTGAAAGACTGAAGTATAACACAGGCTCTAAAATTAATAAAATATTTTAATATTTTTTGTAGTTGGAGTCTCACTCCATCACCCAGCCTAAAGTGCAGTGGCAAGCTCATGGCCACCCCAGCATCAACTTGCTGGGCTCAGGAAATCCTTCCACCTCAGCCTTCCAAGTAGCCAGAACTATAGGTGTGTGCTACCACACCTGGCTAATTTTTTCATTTATTGTAGAGATGAGGTCTCACCAGGTTGCCTAGGCTGGTCTTGAACCCATGGGCTCAGGAAATTCCCTCACCTCAGCCTTCCAAAGTGCTGGGATTACAGGCTTGAGCCACCACACCTGGCCTAATAAATTATTTTAATTCTTTAATCAGAAGATACTGAAGCTATAAGTCAACTCATACTCTGATTGATTTAATTAGAAATCTGATTATTCATATATCAAATTTAGAGTTAATTAGAAAATAAGGAGTATTTCTGTTGCTAAATAAGAACATACAAAGTGAAACAAAAATGTGCATCTCCTGCTTACTGGAATAAAATTTTTTAAAGTTTTAGTTTTAAAAAACCTAAACATGTCAGAAATGTCAAAGTCTAAGGAGAACTAACTCAAGAACTAATCACTGAACTAGCCCAGAAAAGTCAACCAGAAGTCCTACCTTGACCTTCAGACAGGCAGCATTATATATCCAAAAAGTTTATTTTATAGCCAGGCTTGGTGGCTCAGCCTGTAATCCTGTGCCTTTGGGAGGCTGAGGTGAGTGGATTGCCTGAGCCTGCGGGTTCGAGACCCGCCTGGGCAGCATGACCTCATCTCTGCAATAAATCAAAAAATCAGCCGGGCGTGGTAGCGCATGCCTGTAATTCCAGCTACTTGGAAGGCTGAGGCGGAAGGATCGCCGGAGCCCAGCAGGTCGAGGCTGCGGTGGCCGGGAGCGGCCACTGCACTCCAGTCTGGGCGACAGAGTGAGACTCCAATTCAAAAAAAAAAGTTTATTTTATAAATAAATACAGTAGGTCATTAATTATTTTAGAGATCCAAAATAATTGAGGGGTCTTTCAAAATGCCCACGACAAACTTAGTCAATGAGTAACTCTGCTTCCTTCATAGTCAAAACAAATGTATATTAAAAAAATTAATGTCATTTTCTATAGCAGAAGTTGCCACAGATGGGCAAAGTCTATCTCTTAAACATGGCATATTTGACATACACAGTGAGGATTCTTATAATGTTTTATACACCATTTGATTTGTTTTAACCCACTAAAAATGTGGGATATTTCTCATGTGCATCTGGATTTCTGGAATTTCTTGAAGAATGGAAACAATGACTGCTTCACACTTGGCAATGCCAGAGCACATACTTTCCAGTTAAGTACCTCTGTCTTTTCTATGTCTGACTACACTGCTACCTGGTGTTTCTTGCCATATGTTGTCACACCTACCATGCTGTTTTCCTTGTAAATGAGTTAAAGACAATGAAGTATCCCTTTAAAAATACTTTTAAAAAGAAAACTTTTCCCTGAGTACTTTCTACCCAAGAATGTTTTCATTTTAGTTAGAAGTACAACTCCTTAGGATTCTGTCTCAAATTGATTGGAATTATTGTTGCTTTTTATGACCTATGTAATAGCTGCAAGATAAATTATATAAAGACTGCTTCAGTCACTGGACTTGTACAGAATATTGAGCATTAAAGAGGGCAGGTCTATAATTTTCTAAATCAGTCTTGGAGCTACAGTTAAGTAGTCTGCTTAAAAAATGACTTATAACAACCTAAGCCCACACATACCTCATGATATTAAATTATATTGAAGCAATCCAATAGCAACTTTCTGAGTAAAATATATATTTAAAAATTAATTTAGTCATTCTAAGTTTTCTTCTTCTATTAGAAAAATATATGAACTCTTTCTATAGAAAATAATTGAGCCGGGCTTGGTGGCTCAGCCTGTAATCCCACGCCTTCGGGAGGCTGAGGTAAGCAGATTGCCTGAGCCCGCGGGTTTGAGACCCGCCTGGGCAACTTGGCGAGACCTCATCTCTACAATAAATCAAAAATTAGCCGGGTGTGATAGCGCACGCTTGCAGTTCCAGCTAATTGGAAGGCTGAGGCAGAAGGATCGCCGGAGCCCAGCAGGTCAAGGCTGCGGTGACTGGGAGTGGTCACTGCACCCCAGTCTGGGTGACAGAGTGAGACTCCGACTCAAAAAAAAAAAAGAATTATAATGCTACTAAATATTTTTAATGTATCCTATTATTCTCAGCATTATATATATTTGGATCTATTCACTCTGATTTTTAAATTCCAGTTTACATATACCAGGGACTTAGGAAAACCTCTTACAAGGTAGTTTGCCTATCTGATATATTACCTTGATTCTTTCTCAAAGTAATTATTCAAAGCTGTACTTTCCAGGCATATGCACTATATTACCTAATGATAAGAAAGCACTTTGATATTGGCACTGAATGATGTCATGAGTCCTTTTATAATAGAACAGTCTAGTCAATATTAATATTTTCAACACAGATATGAAAGTTGCTAATTGCTGCCACCATATAATAAGATAATGACAAAGTTGATTGAAAAAGAAAAGCACTTCCGGCAAGATGGTGATGGGGCAGCATGGTCTGTGAGACCCTGTGCGAAAGAGCACTCATAAAGATCCTCGCTCTCTCCCAAGTGCTGCAGCTCCCATCTTTGGCAGCCTGCTCTTCACAGGGAGTTCAGCCGCCACCATCACCTGCCATCGCTACCCAGATATCACTGGGGTCTGCTCCTGAAGTCGCGGTGCCACTGCTGCAGTCGTTCCCAACTCATGCCTGAAGCGACAAACGACTACAGACTGTGAAGCCACCACAAGCAGGATCTTCTGAGATCGCTGCTGCCAGGCTGCTGCTGCCACTGCCACACCACGCCCCTAGCCCGGAGACTGGCCTGTGGAACTCCCCCTCGTATATGGAGAAGTTGCCATGGCAAGTCACGGATCCGGACCCGACTCACTCCTCTCTGGACTGCAGCCATGAGATAGCACCACCTGCTGGGCGTCCAAGGTAACAACACCAAAACGGGAATGGCAGACGCTCAACCCTCTTAATAGAAAAAGCCAGATCTCAGTAATAGACTGGCAGGGGGCCCATATCTGAACTGTTCTTCACAGCAGGCCAGGGGCAACTGACCCTAACTGTGAATAATTCTACCAGTCTGCAAAGACAGCTAGAAATCAGAGCTGAAAGGACGTTGGACTTAAAGGAAAAGTCTCAGAGTATGCTGGGTTGGTTCTGTTAGTCTACTGACTTTAATCTATCCCTTTTCCTTTTTTTTTCTTTTTCTTTTCTTTTTCTTTTCTTTTTCTTTTCTTTTTCCTTTTTTCTTATTTCTCTGTAAATGCCATCTATGTATAAAGGAATAGCACACCAATAAGGAGGTTGGTCAGCATGTACGTTAGCATCATTGTATGTTTTAGCTTTTTATATGGTTGTTGGTTAATTTTCAGTCGTGGTTATTGTTTTTCTTTATATTTGTTCCAGTCTCTGTGTCTCTTTTCACTTACCAGTTGGTACACTCATCTGTTTTCCCTCTTACTCCTCTCTCTCTCCACCCCCCTCTTCTCCCCACTGCCTGATCCATTCTCTTCTTTCTGTTAACCTCATTTTGCTTTCAGGGAGTAAACCTACAACCCCACTGCATGGACAGACTCCAAGGAAGTGGGAAGTGGGTTTCAGACTATCCATACACCTGTTGGCATATACCGGGTTCTGCAGAGAGATTTTGAATCACAGCTCCCCTCTTAATTAAATCCCAAAACTACAAAAAGGACTGCCCTCAACCTACTGTCCAACTTCAGAACTGAGCAAAGCAAGAGGAAATATATTAGGAAGAATAGGAGATTGAACAAACAGAAATAAAAGAAACCCCTCTACCCTGAATAACAGAATTAAAGAAGACGGGGAAGTGGAGGGAAAGTAAAAGTAGGGAGGAAAAATCTAAACAAATGAAGAAAAACCAAAAGAAGAATATAGGGCTGACACAGACCCCTGGGAGATCATACACTGAGAAAACAGACTTCGGAACACAAACAATGAAGAGCCCCCAGAATGAGTGGTCACAGGCAACAAACCCAGACATCAAGGCATTAATAGAGAGAATTTAAAAAATTGAGGAGAGACAAGAGGAAAACAGGAAGGAGATGATGACAGAAATAATAGCAGTAAAGAATACTGTGATGGAAATAAATAACAAACTAATAAGCATGGGAAGCAGAATTAATCAAGCAGAAGAAAGAATCTCAGAACTTGAAGACCAAAATACAGAACTAACCCAAACTGTCAAAAGCATAGAAAAGAAGCTTAAAAAGTCAGGACAAAACCTTCAGGAGATGAATGATTACTTCAAGAGACCCAATCTAAGAGTAATTGATCTTCCTGAGGCAGAGAGAGAGTCAGAGGTCACATTGGAACAAACATTTCATGAAATTATTTAAGAAAACTTCCCTCATCTCATCAGTGATGCAAAAATCCAAGAACAAGAGATTCAGAGAACCCTTGCAAGAGAACAAATGAGAAGACCAACTCCCAGACACATAATAATTCACCTAAACAAGTAGCTATAAAAGAAAAATTCCTAAAGGCAGCAAGAAAAAAAAAAGCCCAGATTACCTACCAGGGAAGACCAATTAGAATAGCAGCAGATTTATCTACAGAAACTCTCCAGGCTAGGAGAGCCTGGAGCTCTATCTTCAAAGTTCTAAAAGATAAACAATTTCAACCAAGAAGAACCTACCCAGCCAAGCTAAGCTTCATTAGTGAGGGAGAATTGAAATTTTTTCCAGATATCCAATCTCTAAGAACCTACACTGCCACCAGACCATCTCTACAAGAAACACTTAAGAAAGTACTGAACACAAAAGAAAAGGAAAAAAGAAAAACAAAATTCTTCACAAGAGTACAGGCAAAAGATTAAAAACACACATGAACCAACTCCAAAACCAAAAGAAAGACAACAAACAAACAGGAACAACAATTCTGTAAGAACCTTATGACAGGGATCAACTCTTGCATTTCAATAATTGGCTTAAACATAAATGGACTAAATGCACCACTGAAAAGACATAGAAAGGCAAAATGAATAAAATATCACCAGGCAACAATCTATTGCCTTCAAGAGACTTGCCTCACTAGAAAGGACACTCACAGACTCAAAGTAAGAGGATGGGAAACAAACTTTCAGGTGAATGGAACACAAAAGAAAGGAGGAGTAGTGATCTTAATTTCAGACAAAATAACCTTCAAGCTATTAAAAATTAAAAAGAATACAGAAGGCCACTACATAATGATAAAAGGTTCAATCCATCAACAAGAAATATTCATCTTAAACATATATGCACCCAACATAAGAGCGCCAACCTTCAAAAAGCAGCTTCTAGGCAAACTAAAAAAAGATATATACTCCAACACCATCATAGCTGGGGACTTCAACACACCACTCACAACCCTAGACAGATCATCAAGACAAAAAATCAGCAACGAGATCTGAAACCTCAATGTGACTCTTGACCAAATGGACTTATTGATACCTACAGAACACTCCATCCAAAGACCACAGAATATACATTCTACTCATCACCGCATGAAACGTACTCTAAGAACAACCACATACTTGGCCATAAATCAAGTATAAGCAAATTTAAAAGAACTAAAAACTTACCATGTACCTTCTCAGACCACAGTGAAATAAAAATAAACATCAACACCAACACGGGCCCCTAAAACACACAAAGACATGGACACTAAACAGCATGATGCTAAACAACTCCTGGGTCAATGAAGAAATCAAAACAGAGATTAAAACGTACCTGGAAACAAATGAAAACGAAGAAACATCTTACCAAAATCTCTGGGACTCCATGAAAGCTGTAGTAAGAGGGGAATTTATATCCCTACAAACATATATGAAGAAAATGGAAGGATCACAAATTAATAGCCTAACAAACCACCTAGGGAAGCTGGAAAAGCAAGACCACCGAAACCCTAATTTCAGCAGAAGAATCCAGATCACCAAAATAAAAGCCCAAATCCAGGACATAGAAGACAAAAAGATAATACAAAAAATCAATGAAACAAAAAGCTGGTTCTTCGAAAGGATAAACAAGATTGATGGTCCCCTAGCTAGATTGACCAAGAAAAAGAGCGAAAAAGCCCAAATAAACACAATCAGAAACACAAAGGATGAAGTCACATCTGACCCTGAAGAAATACAAAAGATCATTAGAGACTACTACGCACACTTGTATGGAAACAAACTTGAAAACCTTAAGGAAATGGAGGACTTTCTGACATCACACAACCTGCCTAGGTTGAAACAAGAAGAAATTGAGACCCTAAATAGACCAACAACAATCAAGGAAATTGATTACATAATAAGAAAACTACCTACAAAAAAAAAACCCTGGTCCAGATGGCTTTCCAGCAGAATTCTATACGACATTTAAGGAGGAGCTGATACCAATCCTACTGAAGTTATTCCAGGTGATTGAAAAAGATGAAACTCTCCCCAAATCATTTTACGAAGCTAACATGACATTGATACCCAAGCCCGGTAAAGACCCAACAAAGAAAGAGAACTATAGGCCAATATATTTGATGAACATAGAGGCTAAAATTCTCAACAAGATCCTAGCAAACCGGATTCAGCAATACATTTCAAAAATCATCCATCATGACCAAGTAGGTTTCATTCCTGAATGCAAGGCTGGTTCAACATTCATAAAACCATAAATGTAATTAAATACATCAACAGATGTCAAAACAAAAACCACATGATTATATCATTAGATGCAGAAAAAGCTTTTGATAAAATCCAGCACCCCTTCTTGATAAAAACCCTTGAACAGGTAGGCATACGGGGAACATACCTCAAAATAATAAAAGTCATCTATGAGAAACCCACAGCCAACATACTCCTAATGGACAAAAATTGGAACCACTTCCCCTGAAACCTGGAACAAGATAAGGATGCCCACTCTCACCCCTCCTGTTCAATATAGTTTTGAAAGTCCTGGCTACAGCAATCAGAGAAGAGAAGGCAATCAGGGGTATCCAAATAGGAAAAGAGGAAGTCAAGTTATCTCTCTTTGCAGATGACATGATCATGTACCTTGAAAACCCAAGAAAATCTGTCAAAACCTCCTTACACTGATGAAGACTTTTGCAAAGTCTCAGGATACAAAATAAATGTACAAAAGACAATCACATTTCTTTACACCAATAATAAACAAACATAAACCCAAATAAAAAGCACAATTCCATTCACAATAGCCACAAAAAAATGAAATACCTTGGCCTCTTCCGAACCAGAGACGTGAAAGACCTTTACAATGAAAACTACAAAACACTGCTCAAAGAAATCAAAGATGACACAAACAAGGTGAAAAATATCCCATGCTCATGGATTGGAAGAATCAACATTGTGAAGATGTCCATCCTACCTAAGGCAATCTACAATACCCATCAAATTACCAGCAACATTCTTCTCAGACCTAGAAAAAAACAACACAGGAATTCATATGGAAACACAAATGACCAAGAATAGCCAGAACAATCCTCAGCAAAAAAAAATCAAAGCAGGCGGTATCACATTACCAGCCTTCAAACTTTACTATAAAGCTACACAATCCAAACAGCTTGGTATTGGTACAAAAACAGGCATATAGACCAATGGAATAGAATTGAGATTCCAGAAGCTAAACATCAGTTTCTCAACCAACTCACCTTCGACAAAGCCTCCACCACCTACCACTGAGGAGATCCTATTCAGTAAATGGTGCTGGGAAAACTGACTGACCACATCCCGAAGATCAAACAAGATCCCTATCTATCCCCATACACAAAAATTAACTCTAAATGGATCAGAGACCTAAATGTAAAACCTCAAACCATAAGAACCTTAGAAAATGAAGGACATACCGTCATGGAAATTGGAACTGGCATCCCATTCCTGAACAAAACCCAAAACCCACAGGCCATAAGAGATAGACAATTGGGACCTCATTAAACTGACAAGCTTCTGTAAAACCAAAGGATCCATCAAGAGAGGAGGGAGACAGCCCACAGACTGGGAAAAAGTATTTGCCAACTCCAGGTCTGACAAAGGCTTAACATCTTGGATCTACAAGGAA
>NW_007018993.1:14910-17988 GCF_000164805.1 Carlito syrichta
CATGAATTTCGCAGCAACCTGGATGGAACTAGAGTCTATAATACTTAGTGACCTCTCACAGAAACAAAGATGTGAGTATCACATGTTCTCACTCATAAGTGGACCTTGAACATCTACCATAATACTATAAAAAAAGGATTGACAGTGGTGGGAAACTATGGGGGGCAGGGAGGGGAAGGGAGGTGGGACTAACGGTAGTCAATATCTGTCTGGGGATGGGGAGGCACCCCTTATTAACAAGGGTGCCTGAACGATGCACATTTGTCTTCCTAACCCTTAACTGTACACCACAATTTTATAATTAAAAACATGTTAAAAAAAGAAAAAGAAAAGCAGAAAATATATTTTTTATTATTAAATGTATGATGATAGTCCATAAAGCAGAATATTTTATAAGAATTTAGTTTTAGTATTGTAATTTTGAAATATATATAAAAGGACTCTGATATTTTATGTGGAATGTACACTTTATGTACCAAAGTCTATTTTTAATAATAAAGTTATGCATTTGTTTACAAGTTATGACAACAAAGTTCTATGGGTCCTATTGTATAAAGACATAGCTCAATCATTTATTTAAAAATATTGGTTTTCTGGTCGGGCTTGGTGGCTCAGCCTGTAATCCCGTGCCTTGGGAGGCCGAGGTGAGTGAATTGCCTGAGCCTGCAGGTTCGAGACCTGCCTGGGCAACTTGGCGAGACCTCATCTCTACAATAAATCAAAAAATTAGCCGGGTGTGGTAGCGCGCACCTGTAGTTCCAGCTACTTGGAAGGCTGAGGCGGAAGGATCGCCGGAGCTCAGCAGGTCGAGGCTGCGGTACCCGGGAGCGGCCACTGTACTCCAGTCTGGGCGACAGAGTGAGACTCCAACTCAAAAAAAAAAAATAAAAAAAAATAAATAAATAAAAATAAATAAATAAAAAATAAAATTGATTTTCCCGAAAGTTTTCCAAGAATAATAAAAAACGAGTTTTGAAATAAACAAAAACTTTAAGCTAACTAGCAAAACAAGACTTGAACAAGCCAAGTAAAATGTGTCATTTTCTCAAATTAAATCCTAAGGTTATTATTCAGGGTACTAACTGGTGCCTTACAGTGCAAGTATTAGAAAGTGGGCTTGGAGATTACAGGCAAGATGGTGTCAGAGCTGGTCAGAGTATGAAAGTCTCTGCATAGGTGAGTGTACAGAAAAACTAATCTACATCTGTCTGTGTGTGCAAGTAGGTGAGTAAAGGTCTAATTGAGGGAAGACATGGGATCAGGAGCCTGGGGTCCCCTGCAGAAACGACTACAATTTGTCACTGCTCTGAATTTGTTACCCGCTGCATGCAGAAAGATCCCAAATCCCTGGAGCATTGCCTGGGAAAAGTCAGAAGCAATCAGCTGGCACCTGGCCCACACCACATCTGGTAGCAATAGGCCAGGCATAGGGAGCAGGGACTGTGGAGAAAGTGCAAGGAGGAAATCCGGTGCTGAAACATACCAGAGGAAAAAACATGGACCACCACCATTTTCTCTGTCCTGGAACTGGGCAGAGATCTACTTTTTTTTTTTCCCCCAATTCTGAGCTGCCTGCATCCTGTGCAACCTGCATCCTGAGACCAAGTGGTGATCTTTACACTCCTTTGAAATTGACCACTGTTACCGGGCTTGGTGGCTCAGCCTGTAATCCCAGCACTTTGGGAAGCTGAGGTGAGTGGATTGCCTGAGCCCGCAGGTTCGAGACCCGCCTGGGCAACTTGGTGAGACCTCATCTCTACAATAAATCAAAAAATTAGCCAGGCGTGGTAGCTCACGCCTGTAGTTCCAGCTACGTGGAAAGCTGAGGCGGAAGGATCACCGGAGCCCAGCAGGTTGAAGCTGCGGTGGCCGGGAGCGGCCACTGCACTTCAGTCTGGGCGACAGAGTGAGAATTCAACTCAAAAAAAAAAAAAAAAGAAAGGAAAGAAATTGACCATTGTTTACCCAGAGAGGATACTCCAAGTGCATGATACCAGAGAGACAGACACCCCACCCTTACACTGGACCAAACACAGATGCATGAAATCTTAGTGGGATACCTAGCAACAGACAATTTGGGAGCTTTTCCAGGGAAAATCTGCTGGAGCCAACTGAACACTGACAGTGAGGACTGCAGAGGGAACGCAGGGAGGGAGCCTGAGGAAAACTCCCAAGGAAGCAGCAGGAAGAGACCACCTCAAGCCTGGACAGGGCTCCAGAGTCTTGCCACCGGGTCACGAGATCCAGAGACTGGTAACTGCAGGGAAGGGAGCAATAGCTCCTAGCAGAGAAACTGAGAAGACTGGCTAATGCCTGGGTGGAGAAGTGCTCCAGGGCAGCCTCTGTGGAATAGCTAAACTATATCTTGAGAACAGGTGCTGATCTCTGTGTTGTGTTGGGGCTGCTCTTTGCGACTTCAGAGAACACTCCTCCCAGTGCACAAGCTCTGCAGGTATCAATAGATGTGGAGTCCCAGACGATCTACCCTCTACCCTGAACCAGCTGCCGGGCAATAGAAGCAGGCAGTGGAATAGACTGAGAAGAAAGCTGGTGGTGGTATTGGTTGGTTGCTTGTTTATCCTGTTTGGTTGCTTTCTTTCTTTAATATTTCTCTGCTTTCTGTGTACTTTTTTCTTTTTCTATTTTTCTTTTCTCCTCCTTTCTCTTTTTTCCCTCCTTCTCCTCATTCTTTTCCCTCTTAAACTCTGTTTTGTAATCAGGGGCTATGCAAGCATACCCAGTGTAGGTCATATTGTGCAGAGATGGAGAGCTAGTCTCAGCTGGCCTGTTCACCAGACAGCAGATATTATGACCTGCCAATAAGTTCTGAATCCTTGCAGCTCCCCTCATCCCCTAGTAAGTGTCAATATTGTAAAGAGGCAGCACAATGCCACACCTTCAGCCCTACTTCATAATTGAATAAGCCCAGAGCCCCGGCTCAAAGAAAGACAAAAGGTAGAGCAAATATCAGAAGGAACTGCATCTGCATTTTCAGCTGAGCAACAGAAATGAAGAGAAAGATAGGAGAACTGCTATAAATGAAGAAAAACCAATAAAGAACTGCTGGTAACCAGAGGC
>NW_007018994.1:0-1046 GCF_000164805.1 Carlito syrichta
TATTTTTAGTGCTAATGTTTTTTGTGTCTTTCTCTGCCCCTATTTCTTTTAAAAGCTTTTCTATAACAAGGTGAGGAGGGCAGGGGGAATATTTTCCTCAATCCTGGGATCATGTTTTTTAAAGATAGTGTTCTCAAATGGTAACTTGAGAACATCAACAGATTTATTAAGAACTATTATAGGGAGGATGCTGCCCATCTCAACTGAGGATAAAACATGATAAGCTTTTAAACTTGAGGAATGTTTAAGATAAGTTAAATAAAGAACTGCTTAGGGCTTAGGAGTGTTAACGTCATAGCACAGACATTAATATACCTCTAGATATATGTAATTACTAACAGAAAGTTTTAGGACATTTGGGAAGTAGTTAATGGTACTAAACTGTTTTAGATCTCTAACGTTCACCATGCTTGCGTTTTGCTATAAACGTGAAGTCATTTACTAATTGAAGGCACTTTAAAATTGATAGACTAAAAGTAGAATGAGGTTGAATTTTTGTTTTTGCCTTATAGGCAAGTGGAAAGGGGTGGCAACAGCAACACTTAATTCATATGTCCTATCAATTTTTTTAGTACTTCCATAACGTATTGTGTATTACTCCACATAAATATTGATCATGAGTAGAGTTTGAAATAGGTTTGGGGACAGCTGTTTCCCATTTGTAAGCATGTTGATTTACATTGATATTGGATTGTACTAGACAAATAAGTGGTTCTATTTGAAAGTTGTTTATGTATAAACAGTAGGCCCTATACTGGAAGAGATAAGAATGTTTTATTAATCACTGTGACTAAGACTACTTCTAGATAATTCATTCTATTTCTTTAAAGGTTATCTAGTGATTCTTAGAGTATGGACAGATGGCTTCTTTCTAAATGAATGATGTGTGAATTATCTTTTGTAAATTGACCAACACTGAGAATGCTGTCAGAAGTTAGGAAGCCATTAAGCAAAAGGAAATAAATTAAAAATCTGTTTCAGGATACTTTTGTGTTGACACGTTACATTCATTTGTGAAATTTGTGGAAATTGCATATCTTAACACA
>NW_007018995.1:0-1041 GCF_000164805.1 Carlito syrichta
AGGCACGATTGTTTTCAATCAACCTACATATTGTAATCATCATTATTTACAAAATGAGTCACATAAACAGCAATGACATCTTATGAATCTAACAGTATTTGGACACTGATCAACCATTTGACCTTGGACAAGTTATATCTTTAAATCTCAAGTCTCTCCCCTCTCCTTCCCTAAACAGGAATAAAATAGTTTAAAGAGAGAGAGAGAGAGAGAGAGAGAGAGAGAGAGAAAACAGCATTTGAGAATGTCCCATTTAGAAACTTAATCATACTACATTTATGTTTCATTCTATTCTTGTGTCTGTGGTTTATCTTCCCAACCCAATATAGACTTTGACTTGTTTGTTTTAGTGCTAATCACATTCCTTTGCTTGCAGGAAGTTTAGCATGTATTTACTGAATTATTAAGAACAGTATTAGAAAGGAGGATTAATAGCTAGCTTATTGTGTATTTATTATAGGCATGTACCAATCCAAGCAATTTACTTATTTACTTTATTTTTTTCTCATGGCACTTCTGGGAGGCTCTTTGCTATTGTCTCATTTTATAGATAAAGAAACTAAGGTGTTAAGAAAGTAAGGAACTTCCTCTAAATCAACCAACTAGTTAGTGGAAAAGCCAAGTTTCAGCCCAAGCAGTCTGACTTCCGACTCCATGTCTTATAGGGCAGCACATGGGACATTCCGCAGACTTTCAACCTCCTACTACCTTCCCTGGGTGTAAGAGGGCTGTGTACAATTCATGTCCTTTTCTTGTTTTCATCACAGCCTCTAGGACCAATGAAGAATAGATTAGCTTTAATTGAGATTTTCGTCTAAGTAAACCTTCTTTCCTCCACCAAGGGAAAAAAAAGAGCGATACTACAATGTGGAATGATTGCCGGTCAACTTAAATGATTTCTGTTTAATTTTTGTTCTGTTTGCCCTTTAGTTTCTAAGCTAACTCAACTAAAATGATTAGGTGCCCTTCAGGGTCGTGTGTGGTTAAGGTAGGAGTTTCTGTTTCCTGTTACGGTTTTGCTGTGTGGTCTGGAGTGGGGCA
>NW_007018996.1:0-1181 GCF_000164805.1 Carlito syrichta
AGAGATATTCTCACAGACCTCAGACAAGACCAGACATCGCATAGAGACCCGGACACTCCAGACAGACACAGACATCCCAGACTGACCTAACACCACGGACAGGCCCAGAAACCCCTGAAAGGCCGAGACATCTCACACAGGCTCAGACACCCTGGATAGGATAACACACATCAGACAGATCCAGACACCCCAGAACGTCACAATCACCCTAGGCAGAGCAAGATATCTCACACAGGTCAGACAACTCTGATAGCCCCAGACACTCTGGATAGGGCAATACACCCAGAGAGACCACGACAGAAAACTTTGACAGGCCCAGACTCCCAGGACAGACCTTGTCACTCAGGACAGGAACAGATATCCTGGATAGGCCGAGACATTCGGGACAGTCCCTGACACCTCACACAACCCCAAAGACCCCAGAAAGGTCTGGAAAACGTGTTCAGGCCCAGATACTCCAGTCAGGCCCTGATATCACAGATAGGCTGAGACACGCAGGACAGACCCAGACTCTCTGGATAGGCCTAGAAACCTCAGACACACCCACACAGATATTTCACATAGGTCTAGAAACCCATGTCAGGCCTATACACCATGCATAGGCCCAGACATTTAAGAAGGAACTGAGTGATCACAGACAGGCCCAGAGGCCCCTGACAGGCCAAGACATCCCCAAAAGGCCCAGATACTTCACACAGACTGAGACACCTTGAACAGACATAGACAGACACCTCAGAATGGCCCAATCACCGTAGACAGGTCCAGAAACCTCAGACAGACCCAGACACCTTGGACAGACACAGACACCCAGAACAGGCCCAGTCTCCCCGAACAGGCCCAGAAACATCAGACAGGTCTGGACACGTTCAACAGGACCAGACATCCCAAAGAGGACCAGACACAGACACAGGCCTAAATACTCTGGACAGAGCCAGACATCCCAGACTGGACGAGACACCCCGCAGATAGCCTGACACGCAGGACAGGACCAGACACTATGGACATGTCCAGACACCGAAGACAGGCCACACAGATATCTCATATAGATCCAGAAACCTTAGACAAACACAGACAGAAAATGTGGAAAGGCCCAAATATCCAGGGCAGGGTCAGGATCAGATACCATGGACAGTCACAGACTAGCTGAACAAACCCAGCCACTCTGAAGAGGGACAGACTCA
>NW_007018997.1:0-1518 GCF_000164805.1 Carlito syrichta
GAAACTAAAATTAATAGGAATGATTTCAAGGCCAATGGCTCCACCTCTTCTCCCAGATCCGGCTTCCTGTTCTCTTTGAAGAGTTGGCTTTGAAATCAGACCTATTTTCTGCAGGTTGCAGGGAAATGTGGGAGCATGCAAGACTGTTTAAGCATGGTGTGTCCTGGAGAACTGTGCTTCCCAGACTAAATTATCTGAGCATGTGAGGAAATGACAGCTGAAAAAGACAGGGGAATAATATATTTTTCATTCGACAGCAAGCTAAGGGACATCTCTGTAGCTCGAAGGAGAACCCTGGGAAATGCCAAGCAGTCATGAATGCGAAAGCCTTTGGGATTCCTGCCAAGGAGAGGTGACCTACATGCTCTAGGCCATAACAACTTCACAGGCCACACTGAGAGTGACAGGTTGGCTTACGCTGGAGGTTTTACACTTTGTATGCTTGAAGGCACTGCTCAGCCACCCTCCCCTTCAAATCCCTGCCCCCCCCCCCCCCCCCGCCGCCACATTTGCAAGCATCTCTACCTCCAGAGATGTTTGAAGGCAACTTTGAAGCCTTTAGTGTAGTCGTTTCCTATTATAGGCAGCTGCTAGGGTGTTAAATTATGACATTTTTGCTTTGAAAGCCCTAGTTTCTTATTAACAGTGGGTTGAATGGGAATCAGTCCTTATGGATAAGAGTAACAGGAGACCATGGACATCTCTGAGTCCTTGCAATGTGCCAGGCATTTTTCCTCCTTTGGCAATCTCATAGCCTGGTGACATCAGGGTTATTATTTTTTACCATGTGGTAAACTTAAAAAAGTTTAAGGACCCGCATCTGAGGTCACAGTCAGGGTTAGAGTCAAAACTAGACTCAAGTCTGCCTGACAGCAAATTTTTATTCATTCCAGCTATAAATAAGGGACTCCTTGGGATTTAAGGAGATCAAAATCTTTCCATATGTGTAGCTCAGTTACCTTCCAAGGGAAAATGCAGATGGACTAGGGAAATGGAAGGGACATTGTTACAGAGAAAAGTGATCTATGGGAAGTAGGCACATTTGGGTCATACCTTCTTTCCAGGTATCAAGGATGAAGCCTGGACCAGCGCCCCAAACTGCTTCCCTGGTGGGAAGGAACATACTAGGTCAATATGGTCTGAGAACCATAGTAACCTGAGCCTGATCTACAAAATCTCTGCATTCCTTACCAAGGGCTCAAGAAAATACTTCCCTGAAGAGTCTGATTGTAGTTTTTGTGCAACCCCTAGGAAGGAAAGAATTTTGGGGAAATATAAGAAATAATTGGTATGATTCATGACTGAATATGTAGTATTCAAGTATGTTCTACTGAGCAGCTATTCCTCGCACAGATTCTGAGGACATGATGATGTTGATGATGACAGAGTATCTGCCTAATGACGTACAAACGGAGTCAGTTTGGCTTGGTCCACATGAAACTTAATGATGTCCTGAAATGGAGTGAAGCGGGCACTGCAGCTGGGCAGGAAATTTGACGGAGATAGTGTCTACAGGTC
>NW_007018998.1:0-1142 GCF_000164805.1 Carlito syrichta
ACAACCATTTGCAGTATGTGGAATCTTGAGATACCCAGGGACATTTGAACATGGACTGGGCATTTAAATGATATGAATAATTGCTATTAAACTTTTAGGTTTAAAATTAATAGAGTGATTCTATTTTTTTAAATGCCTTTATCAGTTAGATATGCATACTGAAATATTTACAAGTTAAATGGGTTTTATCAAATTATAAGAAAATATAGTGGGAGGAGGTAAATGAACCATGATTGGCAAATTGTTGTGAACTGTAAAAGCTGAATGACAGGTACATGGAGGTTTATTACACTAGTCTCTCTATTGTTGTATGTGTTGGAATAATAAAAACTTAAAAATACTTAGGCAGAAAAACACTAGTATTTTCCAAAAAATACCTCATATTTTCTTTTCAAATGGAATGAGAAAAGAAAAACTTATCTTAATTATAAAAGAGTTTTGCGTTCAAAGCAGGGAGGATTTTTTAAGGCTACCACTTGGAATATTTTAAATGTATTATTTATGTATATATTTATATGCTGATTTGTTCCACCAAGGATTTGAGGAGAAAGTTTTGAAACGGATATAATTGCTACGGAAAACATTGTTTATGCATTCGTTCATTTAGGTCACTTGGAAGAGTCTGTAGCACCAGAGGTCTCTGGTTACATGTACAAAGGGAAGAAGATAATAATCTAAGGGACCCCCTCACCTGGATGATTCTCCCATGTCAATCAGGCAAAAGCTTGATTGAACAGATGGGCCTTAAGCTGTGCCCTGAAGGCCAGCCTACTGTGTCAGAGCAGAGGGCAAAACAAACGGAGTCATATGCCCTCCTTGCAGGATCTTTTCTTTTTTGGCAGAAGCAAGTAAGCAAAGTACAGGCATTAAAATCCTAGATGACTGATTAAAAATTTATCCCATTGCTACTTCCAAAGAGAATTTGAAGTGGTGTCATGGAAATGTATTCCCAGGGCCAAATCTGGGAGTGGGGATGTTGGGGAGGGGTGGTAAGATACGTGGCCACAGGGATGCCTGAATTGACTAGGGAAGTACAAATCAAAACTTCAGGATCCTTCTATGTATTCTGTAGCGCCAGAAAATGCTTCAAATGTTGAGAGTTTAAGACAAGGTTGAGCCATTTCCTAAAGGAAACAGAATCT
>NW_007018999.1:0-1361 GCF_000164805.1 Carlito syrichta
CAAAAAAAAGGAATATTCAATAATACATGAAACACATGAGTCTAAGTAGAGAGTTACTGCTTTTTGGGAAGACTAGTAGAGATAAAATATCCTATGTAATAGAACAGGAACAAAGGGAAGCAGAATAAAGATGAACTTGTCTCTTCTTGGTAAAGTTTGTTTTCTTTCAATAGAAATGGAAAAGAAATGGAAAAGAAACAGAGGCAATTTAGTTTCATGTCAGCCTTTTCAGTTTTCAAAACCACAGTCAGCTTCGAATTAAAGAATCAAAACATGCTCAGCTGAGTAACTCAGCACACCTATGCTGAGCCTCTACTATGTCAACAAATATTTGTTGAATTACTATTAAATCATCCAGGTATCATGCTTGAGAATGAGTTTAAAAGAGACCATGAGTGCACTGTAGCCCATACGCTTGCTTAACAGACCACTAGTCCATTCAATATGGTAAATGTCATGAGAAAGATAACCACGTTTTCTATAGGAATTTAGAGAAAAGAGGATCAGAGAGTACTTCACATTGAAAGTGAGTTATAGGATGAAGCCTAAGGTATGTTTTTAGTTTATTCAGGTAAACAAAGTTAAAAAGGGACATCCCAGAAAGAGGGAAAAACATGAGCCATGCATAGATCCAGGCTGCAGAGTGACATATATATGGAGTTCTGTAAGTGCTGTGACATTGTAGGACTTTAAAATATAAGGTAGCAGGTAACAAGAGCAGAGGATGTGGACAGCATGCCAGGCATGCCAAACGTCTTCACTTTCAGGATTCTGTTCTTCAGATGTTGAACATGCAGGTTTTTCATTTAAATATGTAGACCCAGAATCTTCATGTCTGGAGGCAGAAGGAACAATGAGAAACCTACTATAATGATTCAGGTGAAGAAATGGTGTCTGAAATAAGGTAGTAAAAATGAATGGATTCAGGAAATATTTAGAGAAAAACAATTAGTCAGATGTAGTAAGTGATTTATACAAAAAAATAATGGAGAACTACACACCCAGGACAGTGCTTGTATCTAGTTGATTAAAGTGAACATCAGAATCTGCAGGACTGGTTAAACATTATAGCCAGGCCCAAAGATGTAGGGACAAATAACATGAAGCTTGAGATCAGAGACCCAACAGAAGTAATGGCTGCCCAGCCCAAGGTAGGGGGCTAAAAACAACAACTAAAAGCAACAACTAAAAGCAAACTAGATGATGTCCATGTCAGGGAGTGCATACATGCAAAGATGATAACCTAGGACTAGATGACACGTCCTGATCCCTCAAGACCATCTTCAATCCCCATTTCCAAAACCATGATATATAGCCAGCCGCTTACAGCTGTTAGAGAGAATAAAACAAATGGACCAAAA
>NW_007019000.1:0-980 GCF_000164805.1 Carlito syrichta
GCCCAGCTAATTTTTTTATTTTTTAAAATTTTTTAATATTTTATTTTAAAGATGTGTGGTACAATTCAGGATTAGGTATACAAGTAGACATCATGCAGGTAAAGTTTGGGCCTCCCTTTGGTCCCCACTTTCTCTCATTTGAGATCAGATACCCTTACTGATGTTGTAGCTTCATTCATGGAGTTCCATTTTAATCAAGACATCATATTTTATAACTTCAAAGAGCTATCTTAGCAGCCTATTGGAAATTACCATAGATGTCACTGCTAGGACATGAATTCTTAAATTTCAGGATATCCTCATTCATCTATTGCATGGTCTTCTGGTCTCTGCCAATACACATTAGCCAGGTCCTGAAGTAGTTTTGATGACTAATTCATTTTTTCCAAGGCAGGAATAATATTTTCCTGATCAGATCACACTGAACCTAGTTAATGATCTAGAAGCAATGATTGGAGCAGATCTTGAGGAGGGCTATCATCATTTTACAAGGCATATGCCTCACACGAGGTTTCTAGTGATCTCCAAGCAAGAAAAGGATGTTACAGCAATAGGAGGGAGACACTTCCACAGGCTTAAAAGGTTCCATGTACACCTGGCAGTCTTGGTCTCAAGGTCGGCCTTCCTCATATCCTCCTCATCCCATATCTCAGGGTCCCACTCTTCCTTTATTATGACCTTGATATTAACCTAGAGGACTTGCCAGGGCTGTTAATTCAGCCATCTTGTAAATCTGTTTGTCTTAAAATCATCAAGTTCTGAGACTAAATTTTAGAATAGTTCTGCCCAATGTCAGGAAATGAGGATCACCTTAAAAGCTACCATGGAGACCTTCCAGCTTTCACACATTTATTTAAGTTGACATAACTCTCAACTCATCTGACACTGTGGCAAAATTGCACAGAACAACTACTAACCAGCTTCATAGTCCTTCTCATCACCATTGCCCCATCTTGCTGAAATACTAAAAACACTGTATA
>NW_007019001.1:0-927 GCF_000164805.1 Carlito syrichta
AAAAAAAAAAAAAAAAAAAGAAAAGAAACCCCTTTTGTGTATGATTGCCACGTGCCCTAAGACTCCTTGCCTTTGTGTTGACAGCCCCAGTTCCCACAGCTAAGGCAGGATCCAGAGCTTGTAGATCCTTTGTCCCCATCTTCAATGCATGATTCTGTTTGTGACTATCTCTTAGAGCACAGTGTCAAACTGGTCATGAACCTTTGTCTCCCTTTAGACCAACTCTCCAAGGGGGAGGGGGATACCTTTAGCCTTTTAAGAGGAACTGTTGCTGAGGCCGTTTTTTTGCCCCATCCCTCCCCCAGGACCTAGCTTCCAGTGGGAGGGCATTACTGTGTCACAGTATAATTGCAACTGTACGTCAGACATTCTCTTTGATTGTTAGTAAAGCCAAAATAATGAGCTCCCTTAGCTGAGAGAGTGAGCAATTCTTTATTTAGAGACAGGAGCCCATTTCCATGAAAACTAGATGGAATCATTAATACAGCCCTTCATAAACATCTAGAAAACATTTTCATTTTGTGCATCCATTTTTGCTTGTTTTTTCGGCCTCTAAGACACTTTCACCAAGGATTGTTACAACTGCAAAAATGTACTGCTTTAGTGAACACCTAAGACTAACTCCACATAGATCCCAACAGTGAAAAGTCATTTTTAGTCACATTTACTCAATCTAATGAAATTTCTTTCTGGTCATCTGTCTGGTGTGTCAGCAAGGGGATTCTTTCATTCCCAAATTAACCACTTATAAGAATATGTATCTAGATACCAAAAGCGTTAAGGTCCCAGCAGCTTAGCCAAACACTTAAAGGAGATGTTGGATGCAGTAAGGAATGCCTGAAAAGAAAGAGGTAGAGAAGCATGAGGAAGGCATGCCAAGTCCCATTGTGAAGAAGGGCCACTGGATGGCCGGGAATGCCAGGCTTC
>NW_007019003.1:0-926 GCF_000164805.1 Carlito syrichta
GCTGAGTCCTAGAGAAGTTATAAAAGAGTAAAAACTTGAGGAACAGGACCAACCACAAGGGCATGCCACCAGTGCAGCCCTGGCTCAGAAGGTGACCCCACACTTGGGGCTCAAGGGTCTGCAGCTGCCTTTGACATTCTTAACAATTTTGCCTTTGAATTTGGGTTTTGTAAGTGAAGTCCGAGGCAACGATGGAGAAGGGAGTTGGGGGAAGCTTGCTCATCCATGCCCACAGCCTCCTATCCTGACAGGTGGTGGCCTCCAGCTCCCCTGGCCCCATCCAGGGACTACAGCCCTTTGGGCAGGCAGAGGTCTTGGCTTGGGGAGAGGGAGGGTGGAAGTTGGGAGCACACACCTCAAACACCAGGTCGCTGGGCTGGCCTAGGTATACCTGGGAGGCTCTACTCACCTGCATTGGGGAAAACATAAGTGAAACAGCAAATAAATAACTTTGGCAGGTTAAGAGAGAGACAGAGAAAAAAAAGGAAAGTTTATTTCCTCTGCTTTTTGAACAAGGAGCCCTGAGAGGGTTTTTGTTTATTTGGCTTGTTGGTTGGTTGATTTGGTTGCTTTTGTTTTGCTCCGGGCTCTATAAATGAAGGTATCAGGAGTCTGAAGAATCGATGGACACAGGTCAAATAAATGCAAAGGGGAAACTTACAGAAAGAGATTCCTACCTTTGGTAATCATTTCTGTTCTAAGAAAACTAATCTACCCCATAAGGGTGTATCCCTGAAGGCTTCTCACTGTAGAATAAATTGTGTGGTAAAGTCAGGAGTAGTTTCTCAGAAGGGAGTCTCTAGTGATAATAGACCAGGACACAGTCCTACTTAATTATATGCAGCATAAACAATTATTCTAAATACTCTTTTCATACACACACACACACACACACACACACACACACACACACACACACACACACA
>NW_007019004.1:0-916 GCF_000164805.1 Carlito syrichta
ACAGGATCACCACACTAACCCACTAAAACAGCAACAAAGATTACAAATAACCTCCGTGTTATTTGTGATGTTCTTAAAAAAAAAAATCCCTGCTTCTTCCTTTTTTTTTTTTCCTATTAACTATATTTTGACATCTTCATCATGTTTCCAGTATATCACTTGCAGGTAATTCATTAATTCATTGTTAACTTCCTTGCTCCTTTTCAGTCTTATTTCCTCATAACCTACCTCACTTCTTAACATGTGAATACCCTTAAGTTCAGTTTTGGTTATACTCATTTGAAGACTTATCTCACCCACTTAGTGATGGCTCCCAAGTGTCTAGCTCCAATCAAGAGTTTTCCTTCTCAACTTTATTTCATTTACTCAAATCCCCATTGGATACCACTACTTGGAGGTCTAATAGATACTCGTATATTAAGCTTACTAGGTCCAACTCGTATATTAAGCTTACTAGGTCCAAAACTGATCTTCTAATTTATATTGTTTCAACTTCAAACCTACTTCAGCTGTTCCTTTCCCATATTAATATATATGAACTTCAACTTTATAGGTACCGGGACCAAATAATAATAATAATAATCTTTACTTCTTTCTTTCCTTTTTAAAAATTTCACATTAACAAAACATATAGCCTCTAACTTTAAAAATGTGCTATAATTCAGCGAAACCCCATTGTATCCATTACTAAGACAGCCGATAGTCCCATAGAGTGTTTTCTGATTATTATCAAGAGCTGTTTCAAATTCGCTTTATATAACTCAAGTCCCAAGAGAGTCTTTTATTTATTTATTTACTTATTTATTTACTTATTTATTTATTTACTTATTTATTTATTTACTTATTTATTTATTTACTTATTTATTTATTTATTTTTTGAGTTGGAGTCTCACTCGGTCACCCAGACTGGAGTGCA
>NW_007019005.1:0-1038 GCF_000164805.1 Carlito syrichta
CATACTGAGACCTCCTTTCTCTCTAAAAAAAAAAAAAAAAATCAAAATTAGCTGGACCTGGTGGTTCTCACTTGTAGTCCCAGCTCCTCAGAAGTCTGAGGCGGAAGCATGACCTGAGCCCAAGGGGTCAAGGCTACAGAGCCATGATCGTGCCACTGCACTCCAGCCTGAATGACAGAGTGAGACCCTGACTAAAAATATAAATAAAATAAAATTCAAGTTTTTATCATTTTATACAAGGCTTGATGTTAGTGTCCAGCACATAGTCTACATATACACTCTCTCTCTATTAATTATTGACATATGCAACTTCTCTAGTGTTCTTTCTCTGTGCTGGCATTGACAGCTATGGAGAAGAGCTGTTGTATTCATTCATTTCATTATATATTTGCCAAAGGAATCTCAGAAAGGTTTTTATACTCAAGCATGTCAAAGAATTAGGTCACAATGGATATCTTCAAAATCTAGGATAAAAACCATTAGGTTCCATTCATACAGAAAAACAACCTTAAAAATAAAAGTAGTTTTTTTGTGCGTGCTTACTCTTAAACTTTTATTGTTACTTTTCTCTATGAGAATATTTTAATTTATTTGTTGACCTGTGTTACTTGAGTTTATTTTTTTCCTACTTGTAATTATTGGCAAATGTTGGCTGACACATTTAAACTAATTTAATAAGCTTACCTGTCATTTTACCTTTAATCCTTTTCTCCAGAAGCTCTGTGTGTGGCTACATCTGATGGTATTAATGTCTAGAGTGTGAAAAAGGTTAAAAAGAGTCATCCAAAGTAAACTGCTCTTCTTAAAAATATGATTACCGTATTTCTCTATACTGTTTCTTTTTTATAAGAGCTGCAGCCGGGCTCGGTGGCTCAGCCTGTAATCCCGCGCCTTTGGGAGGCTGAAGTGAGAGGATTGCCTGAGCCCGCGGGTTCGAGACCCGCCTGGGCAGCGAGACCTCATCTCTACAATAAATCAAAAAATCAGCTGGGCGTGGTAGCGCGCGCCTGTAATTCCGGCTACTCGGAAGGCTGAGGC
>NW_007019006.1:0-909 GCF_000164805.1 Carlito syrichta
AGTTCATGTGGTAACAGAGTAGATGATCTCCCTACCTGATTTGAACGACATAGGGACAGCCACTCTATAATGTTTTCTTGAAGACACACTACATTATAATGCTCCATGAAGACAGGGACCAAGTATATTTTGTCTACCTAATTATCCAACATCTTACACGGTAGCTGACACACAGTAGGTACTATATAAAGACATTATTTGAACCACTTTTTTGAGAAAATCCCAACTGAAGGCATTGATGGACGTTCTAGAGCTGTACAATGTTGGGTCTATAGTTAGCAATATTGCATTGTACATGTAAACATTTGAAAAGAGGGTAGATCTCATGTTAAGTACTCTCACCACAATAACAAAAATGTCAGCAACCTCTGGTAAGTGCAAACATCTATTAAGTAATGTCATGGCTTACAATGATCAAGTGAGCTTGAGTCCCTTAGCATACCCTGAGGTCATGGGGCACAGTCTTGATGAAGTCTGGAACACTGGATTCTGCTGAGTAAGGAAAGAAAGGCCATGGTGTTGGGGCAAGGGGATGCTGAGCAGACAGCAGGAAGTCAGAAGAGGTCATATACATCGGAAGCACAACACACAAAACTGGAAGAAGACCACAAAAGGGGTCACTCAAATAAAATATGGACTACTTCCTAGGGATGAGTTTTATACAACTTTTAATGTGCATGATTTTCTATTTTACCGAAAATATGATATTATAAAATTAATCAACTGGGCTCGGTGGCCCAACCTGTAATCCCAGCACTTTGGGAGGCTGAGGTGAGTAGATTGCCCGAGCCTGTGGGTTCAAGGCCAGCCCAGGCAACTTGGTGAGACCTCATCTCCACCGTAAATAAAAAATTAGTTGGGCATGGTAGCACGTGCCTTGTAGTACCAGCTACTTGGAAGGCTGAGGCG
>NW_007019007.1:0-905 GCF_000164805.1 Carlito syrichta
ATGTAATAATCAACTAAGTTTTTAAGTGTTGTAAGTTTTTAAGTTGGTAACAATCTTACTCATTAAGAAACGTTTGAATACATATACATATTTTAAAGCAAGGTAACTTACTCACCATTTGGCAATTTATAAATAATTGACAATATTTATCAAGCCTTTGACCGTGTGCCAAGTATTGTGATTTGGCTTTATCTTTATGAAGGCACTTAATTCTCATGAAAGACTGGTCTTTTCTAGACAGCTCTGAGTTTCTGTTTTTGATTGCTGCTAAAAAAGAGTAAGTTATTTCAAGCATATCTCTCTTCATATAGACTAATCCTGGTATCACTTACTCATTTTCTATCTCACCCAGGAAATAATGAAGAGCAGTGAATACTGCTCTCTTTTTTCTTGGGTAACCATTATTATGTTCCCAAGTATTTCCAGCTATTTATCTTAATGGCACACTGCATATCTGCACTTCCTGACCCCTTAGCTGTCTGTGACCAATGAGATATGAGAAGTGGCACATTTTACCTCTGGGCAAGAGCAATTCATTCAGGTCCAAGTTGATTCCGAAGTATCTTTTTCTCTGTAAAATTGGTAAGCATATTCTACATAATGACTGCTTCATGAGCTCACTGATAAGGAAGTCCCTAGGTAACTCATAAGCAACATGTAATGTGAAAAAGAAATAAACCATTGTGGTTTTACTGAAATTTGGTGCTTGTTTGTTATCACAGCATAACCAAATACATATATTTTCCAAATTGTTCTTTTCTGTCCCCTGGAACCCTCACTCCAAGGCAAATAAACTCCCTTCGATTCTTGGCCTGGGAAGCAGCAAAGAATAAAAAGTTTGGTGTGCATACTTTGGACTTAAACTTCTCACATTAAGATGCCGATTCCACCACTTATTAGTGTTG
>NW_007019008.1:0-841 GCF_000164805.1 Carlito syrichta
ACTTTTGCGTTCCTACCTCTGTGCCTTTGCACAAGCTGGGTTGTGTGTGTGTGTGTGTGTGTGTGTGTTTTTGCTCAAGCTGGGTTTTGTGTGTGTTTTTGTTTTTGTCCCCTACACTCCCTTTAAGGTCCACTTAAAATGCCCAGTTTTAGACTATGAAGTCTTTTCTGTCCCTCTTATCGGAAGGAAAGTCTCCCTCCTTTGATCCCACACAGCACTCTGTAGTTCTGATTATACCAAACAATTCTCTGCTATACTATAATGACTTGTATTCATAGCTTATCTCTCCCTTCTCAATCACAAGTCTGTGGAGGACAGAAACCAACTCTACTCATTTTACATACTTAAACAACACCTAACGATATCTCAAATAAGGAAAATTTCGTTTTTAAATTAATCACACACTGTCAGAAACAACTACAAATTTTACCTGCAATGGCTATTAAAAGAGACAGCCAGGTGCAGTGACTCATGCCTGTAATCCCAGCACTTAGGCCAAAGTGGAGGACTGCTTGAGTCCAAGAGTTCAAGACCAGCCCGGGCAACACAGCAGGATCTCATCTCTAAGGAAAATCAAAAATATTAGCTGGGCATGGTAGTGTGTGCCTGTAGTCCCAGCTACACAGGAGGCTGAGGAGGGAGGATCACCTGAGCTCAGGAGGCTGAGGATGTGGTGAGTCGTGATTGTGCTACTGCACTTCAGCCTGGGCAACAGAGCGAGACCCTGACTCAAAACACACACACACACACACACACACACACACGCACACGCACACGCACACACACACACACATGCACACACACAGGAGACTGAGTTGGCAAGCTGGCAATCACGCATGTG
>NW_007019009.1:0-828 GCF_000164805.1 Carlito syrichta
CCCCCCCAGCACACCGTCCTCCCCATTCCGATGGCCAGGGCGAGGGTGTCCACCCGTCACTTAAGGCTCCACCTTAGAACCATCCCCTCAGGCTTCAAACTGCCGGCCCTCAACCTCAACCTCATCCTCGTTCTGCTCTTTAGTATCACCCTGTAAACCAGTATGGTTTTCATTATTTTCCTTTATGACCCTAAAGGTCAGTATTTTTCAAGAATGCAACTTTCTGGAAAACCGTAAGTAATCGCTGAAGACATTCAGGAAGACATTCCAACTAGAGTTTAAATTTAAAATGATGTATCTTTTACGAGGTTACTTAGATTGCAGAAAGCTTAAAGCTTATCAATCCGAAGAGCATGTTCCTGTTTAAAAAAAGAAAGCATCCAGCTTTGACCTGTTTGTCAACTTCTCCTTAAACAGGTTTCTACATACTAAACTCTAAAAGCTACCTTAAGCAGAATACAATGATGTCAAATTGCCTCATGTTCTGAAAAAGGCTCTATTTTAAGAAGTCAAATTAAAACTTCTTTGTTTATTTTAGAGACAGAGTCTCATTATGTTGCCCAGGCTGCCATCCTCTCACCTCAGCCTCCCAAAGTGCTGCAATTACAGACGTGAGCCCCTGTGCTTAGTAATTTTTATTCAATTTTTTGATTGCTGTTGTTAAAATAATCTCTTATGCTAATTAGTCTGTAGCCACACTATTCATATTAGATGAATCAATATTACTGTAATATTATCAGATGTACTGCAATAATGCCCATTGTATTACTAGTTGCCAAGTAATAAAAACACATCAGTAGTCTGTCTCCAAAATAACTCTTATGGTAG
>NW_007019010.1:0-837 GCF_000164805.1 Carlito syrichta
ATTTTTTGATTTATTGTAGAGATGAGGTCTCACCAAGTTGTCCAGGCTGGTCTTGAACCCCTGGGTTTAAGCAATTCTCTCACCTTGGCCTTCCAAAGTGCTGGGATTACAGGCTGAGCCACCAAGCCCGGCATGAGTGTCCTTTAGAAGAAGGTTCCTTGCTAATTGAAGTGAAGTTGATCAGAAGAAGATTCCTTACTAATTGAAGTGAGGTTGATTGGAAGAAGGAAGTTTCCTTGCTAATTGAAGTGAAGCTGATCTAACATGGAAAAAGAGGATGGTGTGCCTCTCCACGTCACCAGAGGGAATTTCCAAGTTTTGTAGTTACTAAGAGCTCTGTTGAGGATTAGACTTACTTAAAGAGTGAGAGAGGGGATGGAGAAGGGGGAAAACAGGCTTAAGGTGAAGCTTAGAGGGAGAACTTAGGTGGAGAGTTTTTCTCTTTTTTCTGTAACTCAGCTAGTACCTTTTTAAGGATAGGACACTCTAAGGAGACAGGGAGGAGATAATTTCAGATAAAGAAGAAAGTGAACTCACATGGATGCCTTTAGAATGAGTAAGCAGAAGTACCCCGAATGAACGATTTTCTCAGACACTTTAACTTGATGTCTGATCTCTCTGGTCAGACTAGGCACATTTGCCTTTCTGTCTTCAAAATCTCAAGTCCTTCCTGCAAAGGAAAGATTAAAGGCATGTTTGTTTTAGCTTTTTTTCTCCTCTATACAATAAACCTCACGTTACTTCCCTTATTTGTAGCAATGTACTTTTCTGGGCACTAAGGTGATTGGATATTGATTTGCTTAAAAAATGGAGAACTACTCTCTCAGTTTAACCCTG
>NW_007019011.1:0-990 GCF_000164805.1 Carlito syrichta
CCCACCTGGGCAGCGAGACCTCATCTCTATAATAAATCAAAAAAAAAAAATCAGCCAGGCGTGGTAGCGCATGCCTGTAGTTCCGGCTACTTGGAAAGGTTGAGGCAGAAGGATCACCGGAGCCCAGCAGGTCGAGGCAGCGGTGGCCGGGAGCTGCCACTGCACTCCAGTCTGGGCGACAGAGTGAGACTCCAACTCAAAAAAAAATAAAATAAAATAAAATAAAATAAAATAAAATAAAATAAAATACTGTGGCCTAACAGAGGTGTTACATTTTTGTAAAATAAGTGGTAGCATAGTCTTTGCTTCAGTATTTCTAGTTGTCTGTTTTGTTGCACAGTCAGCAAAAGTATTTCCCTGTGTGATAAGAATCTCCTTCCTGAAGCCCCTCACGGTGAATTACAGTTATCTCCAAAGGTTCCAGTACTGTTTATGGAGGAGTTTTTTTGTTTGTTTGTTTGTTTTTCTGTTAGCATTCCATATATTTTCCATGTAGTGGCATGAGCATGGAGACTAAAAAAGGCATACTTAGAATTCCTGTATATGTTCATTCTTTTTTCTTTTTTTAGCATGTTTGAGTTAGGGCTATAAGTTCTGTCTTCTGGGCTGAAGTATCATTAAGAAGTGCTTGGGCTTCTGTGACCTCCTGTGAGGTTACCACTACATAACCAATTTTTCTTACTCCTTGTTCAACAAAGCTATTCCTATCTGTAAAGCACTGATCATTTGGGTTTGTTAAAGTTTCATCTTGGAAGTCAGGTTTGCTCAAGTATATCTCTTCTGTGGTTTCTACACAAGAGATTTAATTGACTAGACTCCAAAACAAGCATTCAGGTGGCTGGGTTTAAAGACTGGCAAACCTTAAGAGTAAGCCCTGGAGTGTCAAGGAGGAGAGCACAAGATTTAGTTAGCCTTCCTCCTGTCATTCACTGATGTCCTTCAGCTTTCAATACACTCTGAACCTGGTGGCGGGGAGAACCTCCCTAGGCT
>NW_007019012.1:0-795 GCF_000164805.1 Carlito syrichta
GACATCTCACAGCTTCACTCCCAGAGGGGGCTGCTCACTCTGAGCACTGACCCAGTGGTCTACACTTGACAAAGATGCCCGTGCTGACAGAGCGGTCCAGGTGCAGTCAGATGGCCCTAAAACAAGCAAAACCACCAGCAGCCCTGTTCCATCTGTGACCACAGATCTGTCAATACAAATCCTCTTTTGAGGATTCACAACACCTGATCACTCAAGGTCCAGATGAGACATCCAGTTATCATCACCATGTCCCCAAACCAGCACTTTCTCCCCCTAATACCAACTAGTTAATATCAAGTGAATCTCTGCAGAACTCACTTGGGAAATTCTGTTTTGGATATTTCTATTAGTAGAATTTCAAACTTCCATTGCATGGTTAGGTGTTCAAGTGGTATTTGCTGAATATTGTTGGTAAACAGCCATCACACTGTATTACTGATTCATACGAAGTTTGCTGGAGGCACACTCCCCATCATCGTATTAGAAATGCCGCCAAGTTGCCCTTGTATTTGGTGCTCATGCAGTTGGTTACATAGATCACAACGAAGGTCCTCGCAAGCGCCTCTATCAGAAGTCTCGTAAGGCCAGGCCCATGGCTCTTGGCCTAAACCAGGAAGTGTATGTAGATACACGTTCTTTTCTATCTAAATTCTCACTTAAAATTCACATCTCTGTGATGCAGACATCATCCTGACTTTTTTTTATTTCAGATACGTCAAGACCTCCAGCAGTAACATGCTCAAAGTCACACAGGTTAGTGAGGTCAAGACCAGAGAGGTATTAGATGAGCTTTAC
>NW_007019013.1:0-793 GCF_000164805.1 Carlito syrichta
GCAGGGGACCTAGCCTTGACCTCTGTCCTCTCCCTGTGGATGAGGACTCAGAACGCTCTTGATGACCCTTGTCAGCTCTTGGAGAACCAGTGGCGTTCACCTCATGCGCAGAGGGCCAGCCCTGATGTGACTGTGGCCCTCATGGGCTGCCAGGGACAGTTGAGTGTGGGGGATCTTGGGAAGCACAGAAAGAGGAGTGCTTGGCTGATGGCAGGCCTCCCTCTGCAGTGGGGTCCTGCAGGAGTTGGCTCAGGGTGACTGTGAACAGGTCCTGGGGCTCAGAAATCCGACCTTCTCTGGGGCCTCCCAGTGGCTGAATCCAATGGGAAACGAGAGGGCAAGGGGCCCGACTGATGGGATCTACTGAGCTGGCCTTGGGGCGGGAACACCCAGAGAGCCGTAGGAGGTGGGTGGGTGGAGATTCACGAGCACTCGTTTGTAATCCCAACCCGGTTTTTTTCTGCAAATCTCTGATTTTTTTCTGCCGTAGAGAATCCAGCCAGCTAATAAATTGCAAATGCATTTTCCTAAATGTCCATTTTCTGTTCTTGGATGAAAACCCATCTCATATGTTGTTTCATTCCAGCCTGAAACCCCCTTCCTCTTCATATCCATTGACCCACTTTGTACACATTTATAAACGGGCACCCCATGGGCTGGGTGCTATGGTGCGGCATTCATGAAATAAGAGTATCTGTTTTGTTTTTTTGAGTCGGAGTCTCACTCTGTAGCCCAGGCTGGAGTGTGGTAGCATGCTTATAGCCACCGCAGCTTTGACCTGCTGGGCTCAGGC
>NW_007019014.1:0-841 GCF_000164805.1 Carlito syrichta
TTCAAAACCTAATTAGAGGTGTTGTCATACCTAGAAATTTTTATCTGCAGCCAGACAAAACGTACTTTGTATTATAATGTGCTACATATAGTCAACACTATAGAAATTATTCTATGGGTTCAGCAAGATGCTGTTCCAAAAGACCCAGCATGAGTAAGTTTGTGTGAATCCACAGTGATATGATTATTCACTGATTAACTCAGACTTGGTTTTGATCAAAAATTGTATTTGAAATAAAATTGCTTTTTGAAAAAAGAAATATTTCATTAAGAAATGACCAAAAGACTAGAAGACAGTTGCATTTTTTGTCTCCTGTTTCAAAATGAGGTAATCACTTTTAGCAAATTAATCTCCTTAATAAATTATGAGCTTTACAAATCTATCTCCTTAGTTTCCAAAGGGGCATCTTAATGCGTTTGAGATTGAAGGTGCTTTTTTACTGACATGGATCCATGTATAGCAACATTTGAGCTAGAGTTTTACTTTTAACTGTATATCTATCAATTACTTATCTATCTATCTATCTATCTATCTATTCTATCTACTGATCATCTATCATCTATTTATCTATACAGTTAGTTCTTCAGAGAAAGAAGGATATTATGACATGTAAAAACTATGGAATCATTAAAATAAGTAAACAGATTGCTATCTTTTGTTCTGTTAGCACCATTTTTTAGAGGAATGAAATATTCATGATCTAGTAGCTTGAGTGATTACAAATTAAATCCGCTTTTTCTCCAAGAAACATATTCATTTTAAAATGCAACTAAACTGGAACCAAGTTTGAAATTACTATACTTTTAAGCCAATTTGACCATTATAGGGAAAGTTTTTTGTT
>NW_007019015.1:0-784 GCF_000164805.1 Carlito syrichta
CCTCAGCCTCCCAAAGGCGCGGGATTACAGGCTGAGCCACCGAGCCCGGCTAATGAAATATTCTTTAGTATACCTGAAGAATGCAAATAAAATGCTTAAATTTACTCAGTTATTTTTAAATAAGTTCATTAATGTATGTATAGGTACATATAAATACATACATATGCTATGTGACTATGTATACATATGCTACGTGACTATGTATACATATGATCTTATATATAGTAGTCACATATCTATACATACAAATACATACAATATGTATATAAATGCATATTTATGTATATACAATATGTCTAGAATTTGTCATCTGGTAATCTGCCTTCAGGCAAATCCTTCTTTAAAATATTGTGTAATACTCAGAAGCATAGGTTTAGAATTTGAAAATCCCTCAACATCGGCTTTGTTCATTACTAATTTTGCAATCTCAGGCAAATCATTTAATTTTTTGAATGTCTTTTGTCACATGTGGTAATTGGGAAACTACAACTACAGTGCATGTGTTGTGATGTTAAATGAAATGATGTGTGTATTGTAACTAGCATGGGACTTTATACACAACAAATGATCAAACATGTTGCTGTTATTTTTTTTCAAAAATTATGTATTGTAAATATTCAATACAAAAGGCATTCTTTAAAGTGAAATCAAATAGATCAGAGTGCCTCAAATATTGTGCTGGCATAGGTTTTTTTTGCAGTTTTGCCTTTAGTTGCTTTGATTATTTATTTTATATTCAAAGAAAAAATGAAGAAAGTATAAAGAAGGAAAAATGGAAAAAAAA
>NW_007019016.1:0-1477 GCF_000164805.1 Carlito syrichta
CCAGCCTTGGAGCAGCCTCTGCCAGCAGCACCAGCACTGGAGGGAAGTGGCAGGGAGCCCGCCAGGCTCCAGGCAGAAGGACAGGCCCACTCCTCTCCCATGCTCTCACCCCTTCCCCTCCCTCCTTCGACTGCAGCTGGCTGGTAGGGCATCAGGCTGACAGTTTTAAAGCTGCACCCTTCCCTGTCCTGGGTCTCAGCAGTATAGCCCAGTTCGTGCGCAGAGCTGGGAAAACCTGTGATTCCCTCCTAATTGCTAAACCAAGATGAGCTGCCAGAGGGCTGAGGCTCGGCCACCTTCAGGGAGGCCACACCGGGAGGCTCCTGGACCACACCGGGAGGCGTCTGCAGGGAAAGAGCTGGGGGCTGGGCTGGGTGGGGTTCCCGTCTCGAGCGGCAGCCCCGAGGAGCCCCAAGAGCGGGGCCCCAGACACAGGCAATGGGTCGGACCCCCACCGACCACGTGTCCCTGGGCTTGTCGCCAACTCTCCCCCGTCCCCCGAGTGAGCACCCTGAACAGGTCCCGCCTCAAAGGCAGGTGTTTTTAATGAACAGGTGCCCGGAGCGGTCCGGCCGGTGGTGCTGGCTGTTATTTGCCTTATTATTGTCTTAGAGTTAGGTTTACATAACCTTCCATGAGACTCAAAACGCATCACCCGTCCCTGCTGGCGCGGGTCATGCGGGCCCTTTGCTGAGCGGCCCTGACCTCGGCACTCCCCACAGCAGGAGAGTCCGAGGCCGGTCCCTGCAGGCAGCTGTTGTGCCAGGGGCAGGAGGGGCGATCCAGAGAGCAGGCCCCAGCAAGGTGGCCAGGGAGGCCTCCTCGTCCTTAACTACTGAGCGAGTGTCCTCCCCAGAACCCGGGAACATGGGTACTTTTGGAAACGCTCCCGTCCCTTTGAAGTGTGGGCGCTGCAGCAGGAGGGGGCTCCCTGGAGGTCCCGTGGCTGCTCGTGAAGGACTGACAGTGCAGGGCAGCGGGGACAGGGGCATCCAGCCCTGCCCTGACGTGCCACCCCATGTCCAGGGATCGTCATGCCCCTCCACTCCTGGGGTCAGAGGGAAGAGCGGAGAGCCTGCGAGAGCCCAACCAGCTCCCGTCCCTCCTGCAGGAGGTCACAGGTGGAGCTAGGATGGGGCTCCAGGACCCTGGCTCCCCTGCAGCCTGACGGAGCACCTACAGGGTATGGGTGATCCTTGGGGTGAGAGTGGGGGGCGCTCGTGGGGGTGGTGATGGAGGGGCAGGGCCTGCTCGGGACCACGGCTTGGCCACAAGGGCACAGAAGGGCTGACCCCAAGGAGGTCATCACATACTCAGCTCTGGGCCTGAGGCGGGGCAGTGGCCTTGAGGGATGAGATGGGACGCACCAGACCCAAGCATCTCGAGAGGTAGAATTGGGGGCCCAGTGCTTCCTTCCGGAAGCTTCCCTGAGGCTCCAGCCCGATGTGCCGCCCTCCCAGGGGCTCCTTGGAGCGGT
>NW_007019017.1:0-752 GCF_000164805.1 Carlito syrichta
AATGAAGAAGAAACTGTGCTAAGTGCCAGGTTGAACAGAACTAGTCATTGAACAAAGACTTGGAAAAACTTTTGTAAACTACTACTGTAATTGAGTCATCTGAATACATAAGTTAGTAGCACAAACTAGAACCTAAGGTAACATTTACTGACTATTTGTGCCATAGTCAATCTTGAAAACCAAAAAGACTAAAAATATTTGTAATAATTTAGGTTTTTAAAATAAAATATGGCGTTAACTGACCAAAAGTAAGTTTTTGGTCTTTAAACTTTTTCAATAAGAAATGACTCCCAGTAAAAATTACATTCTATATAGTGGCTCAATGCATAGACAGATAATATGCATACACACAAAACAAACATAAGTTACATAAAAAAATACTTAACCTTATGACATGTAATATAGTCTAACTTTTTTTTTTTTGAGACAGGGTCTGGCTAAGTCCCTCAGGCTAGAGTGTGGTGATGCAATCATAGCTCACTGTAACTTAGAACTCCCGGGCTCAATCAGTCTTCTTACCTCCCCCTCCCAAACAGCTGAGACTATAGTCATTCCCTACCAGGCTTGGCTAATTTACTACTTTTTGTAGACACGGGATCTTGCTATGTTGCCCAGGCTGATCTCAAACTCCTAGTCTCAAGCGATCCTCTTGCCTCGGCCTCCCAAAGCACTGAGATTATAGGCATGAGCCACATGTCCAGCCCACTCTGACTTTTAATGACATTTATTTCATTACATTTAGAGATCACTAA
>NW_007019018.1:0-982 GCF_000164805.1 Carlito syrichta
AGTAGCATTGGGAAACTCAACGGAATAGTGAACATGAACTCAGAAGCCCTGTTGGAGGACGTCTGCAAGCTTCTGCAGCTCATATTCAACTCTGAAAAGTGTTCCCAAAATAACTGACTGTGTTGAACGTATATCTTTGGGTGCACCCAAAATCATGATTTTGATGAAAGCAGATTATTTTAGAGATAATTTTAGGAAGCTACCATGGGTAGCGAGACAGGAAAATCAGCAAAACACTGCAGGTACAGAGAAGAGGAAGTTACTGCTGTGGGCAAGTAAGACCCAACCTTATTAGGGACCCCCTGAGTGGCTGTGCAGAACACAGTGGAGGGTGAAGAATCTGGCGGTTCATTTTCCAATTCTCCTCCCTCTTTAATTGACAGTCACTGGTGAACATTAACTTTCACCAAGCTAATTCATATGTCCAGAGAATGCTGTCAGAGAAACACAGGAAGCTGAAACTGACTATGGGATCCTTCTGGCGTGGACCCAGGGAACACATACAAGACACCAAAAGAGTCTGTCATAATTTGTCACCCATCTTGGTGAGTGGAAGTCTATTGTTATATTTATTTGATTTTTTAAAATAAGAAAGATTTTAATGAAAATGACAAAAATAAGCCAGTTCATGGAAGCTACTTCTTTCTACCCCAACACCAAACACAAATACCCTTGTTGATGAGGTGCGCCACCTCCTGGCAGTTTCCCACTACTGCCAATCCTTTTCTTATAGTACTACAATAATTTTTCAAGGTCCACTTATGAGTGAGAACATGTGATAGTTCTTAAAGCCAATATTAAAAGCAAGAAAAATAAATCTCCAGGTGGCATCAACAAAGATATCACCTGTTGCAGTGATTTGAAGTTACATGGCTCATGATTCATAACTGAATATATATGGCTCTGGATTAGAAGTGTAATACTTGCGGGAGGAGTGCTGTTTTGAAACTAAACAGATTGTAGATGTTAAAAAAAAAAAAAA
>NW_007019019.1:0-895 GCF_000164805.1 Carlito syrichta
TTCCGCAGCCTCGACCTGCTGGGCTCCGGCGATCCTTCCGCCTCAGCCTTCCAAGTAGCCGGAATTACAGGCATGCGCTACCACGCCCGGCTGATTTTTTGATTTATTGTAGAGATGAGGTCTCGCTGCCCAGGCGGGTCTCGAACCCGCGGGCTCAGGCAATCCACTCACCTCAGCCTCCCAAAGGCGCGGGATTACAGGCTGAGCCACCGAGCCCGGCTCATGACATAATTTTTAAAGGCACTTCTATTCTTGACACAACAGCACCTGGACTAGCATATGAAAAATGGGCACCAATTAGTCATATTTTAGTTAAAACCAGTTTCCCCACATCATTGTCTCATGCTAGAAGTGAGCTGGCATGAACAACAAAGGGTTGCTATTAATAGTACAACACAGAACGAAAGCGGAAAACTCGAGTGAAATTATGTTTTTAAAAACCCACTGTTTAGTGCCCAGAAAAAGGACAGACTGTGCAGCATCTGTGCTGGGGGGATATGGAACTAATAAATCATTGCCATTTTTACTACACACAGGCAGAATTTCATGTGCGTCCAAAGCCAAACACATTTGCTGTCCGAGAAAAATGATTTACGTTCCAGGGCTTTTTTTCACTCAATTTGAAAGTATATGCACAGAGGCATCCTGGATGATTTTATGAATTTAATTCTCCTGCACTTATGAACAGATTTTTTTTTTATTTAGGGAGCTGAGTTAAGTGTATGAATGAAATATTAATATAAACATATATACATCCTTATGCTCAAATATAAAACATTTATTTCAAAGTCCAAATTGCAGATGTAACAGCATGTAAGCCATGTAAGATTGGGCTGGAATAACATGATACTTTGATGCATGAAAACAAAAAACAAAACACTAGTTTAAAAAAAAA
>NW_007019020.1:0-963 GCF_000164805.1 Carlito syrichta
CCCGCGGGTTCGAGACCCCCATGGGCAGGCGAGACTTCATCTCTACAATAAATCAGGTGCGTGATAGTGCGCACCTGTAATTCTGGCCTCTCAGAAGGCTGAGGCGGAAGGATCACGGAGCCCAGCAGATCGAGGCTGAGGCTGAGGCGGAAGGATCACCGGAGCCCAGCAGATAGAGGCTGCAGTGACCGGAAGCGGCCACTGCACTCCAGTCTGGGCAACAGAGTGAGACTCCAACTCACAAAAAAATAAAAATAAAAATAAAAAATAAATATATATATATATACACATATATATATATATATACACATACACATATATATATATATATATAATCTATAGTACAGATGGGGTAATTGGAATAAAACACCCACTTGATTATGAGCAATTTTTCAAAAACATTTGGAAAATGGATCTTATATTTGAAACAATGGATTTTGTGTATGTGATTTCCAATAATCTATTTTATTTTTCTTTTGTTATCTGAATTTTTAGGCACTTACTCTAGATTAGAAAACTGTTTTCACATGCATAAATTATGAATTCCTATTTTTAGAAATTATATGCCATATACATACATATATCTTATGCATTGTAGGTTTCTCATTTAAAAATCTCACAAAGGCTAATGACTGATATAAAATTTACATTATTTTAACTATAAAGACATATTTAATGAGTCCATATTTATATCCTCCTGTGTCTAAGTATGTCAATAAACATACTTGTATGTATTCTGTTAAGTTGTAATATGTTTGGGAAATATTTATTCCAAGTAAACATTTATAAAATTGACAAAGTTATGCATAGTGGAAGAATACTGGGGGAGTATAAGTTTCTAACATACAAGAATTTCTTATGAACTGATTTTCCTTTCGAATATTTAAGATGATTCCGTGAAAGCTTCATGGCCTTAGGGCTCACCATCTTTGAACCTGCACCCCAGCCACCACAGCACCAACA